>NC_084865.1:10564931-10873795 GCF_951802175.1 Populus nigra | reverse complement strand
CTGATAATTGAATTGATTAAAATTGTTAATTCATATTTCTTTAAAAATATTATTTTTTTTATAGACATATTGAAACCTAAATTTAAAATACATTCACAAATAGAGCCAAAGAAAGTAAATATAATATATCATCATTAAACTAGTAAAAAAACATAATTTTAAAAGATTCAATTGAATGTGTCGCACCTGACATCACGACGGTCCGATGCTATCTTCTTTAAAATCAAGAGAAAATTAGTCTTTTTAATATTTTTTAGAAGATAGAAGGTCTAATCTTTATGAAAGAGTCGTCACCTAGTATTATGGTCGCTAGAAAACCTAACTAGTCAGCAAAGATCTATGGTAAAGGACTAGTTATGCTAGAGAAAAGATGTTATCACCCTAAAGCATCCTACCTACGGTAAGATATAATGTTGATATTGTTTTAAATTGTTAATAGTTTGTCGTACCTAATCTATCGGTGGTATATTTATGAGGTGATAATGGGTTTACAATAGTGAGTTAAACTCTTAGTATCAGTTCAAACCTAGGCGTACTAAGACAAATTCATGAAATGAGCCTCGATAAGATTCATTTGTCCTATGACACCTCAATACTATTTACTCTAGCATTAATGAATATTGGAATAAAAATAAAATCCCTAATTCTAGCATTGAGGAATATTTTATTGAAAAGGTCTGACTCTAGCATCAGTGAATATTAAAGTGAAAATAATATCCCTAACTATAACATTGGTGAATATTACAAGCAAAATTTTAATATTTCTCACTCTAGCATCAGTCAATATTAAATGAGAATAATACTCTTAATTTTTTTATTAGTGAATATTAAATAGAAAATTTTAATTATTTTAAAAAACTAAGAGGATGCCCTACTCCACTTAATATCCACGACAACGGCTCGTTATGAGTCCACTTACATTAAATATCAAAAATGAATAATAAAATGTTTTTTAAATAGGATTTAAGAAAAGGTATTGGACTTGTTTTGATGGTGAAAATGAGTTTTGGCCCACTTTATCTAACATCTCTTGAAAGGTGTCGTTCATACTCATTAGGCCTATGTGAAGTCAGGTTGACTCAGCCTAAATTCTCTCACAATAATAAAAATAATATGGTAAAAACAAATATCAAATATATTTATAAACAAAGACAATAGAAGGAGCATTGCATTTTTTATATTCACATATTTTTCATGGTTTTTTTTTTATATGTGAAAATATTTCTACCATAATTTGTTTTCACAACACATTTATATACAAAACGTATCATAAAAAAATTAAACACACAAGAAAAATCCAACATACACATACAAATTTCACAAAATCATAAAGATATATCAACACACATTAAAATTCACAATTTAAAATTAACATCACCATAGAAAAATTCACAGTTTAAAAATGTCTAACACATTAAAATTAACAATTTAAAAAACATCAATGTACATTAAATTTCACACTAAGATCAAATCATTACAACTTGAATAAGCTTGTTGTAACTTGATCCTCCTAACCCTATCACGAGGTATTGATTTCTATCCTTATCACACCACAAACAAAAACAAATCCTCGGTTACTTTATACCACTAGTATTTTCACACAACAAGCGTTAATCCAAAATACTTTAAATATTTCACAAATTAATCTATCAATTCATAATAACATATTAAAATTTTCTAAAAATACACAAGATCTCAACACAATCTTCAAATCAAACACATGCCAAAAATAAAATTATAAACAAGGTTTCAGGTTTGAAATCAACCTTTCACGGTGGCTGAAGTTGGGTTGAGGCTGCTAGAAATGAGACTGAACTATTGGAATCGATGCAAAGCACTATCAGCGCATGTAATTCATGCGTCGCCGCCACTACCAGCACGTGGAACCATATGTTATTGCTTGTTGAAGGTTATCACCTACCAGATCTGGTGTACCTATGTCTCCTCTTTATATCCGTGTTAGCGATGTCATCTATAGTCATAGGAAGTGAGATATCAGTAGCCCTCAAGTTTCAATCCCTTTCCTTTTATCTCTCTCTTGCTCACTACTGGTTTTCCTTATTTTATTCATTGTTATTTTCTAGTTCTCCTAATGAAGGTCATTAGGATGGAGGCTATGATAATGGGTTTGTTATGAATAATAATAAATAAAAAAAACAAAAATGGATTGAACTGTCATGGAAAATATTGTTGGTCTTCGTTTTCAGTTAGGCTGGTTTCGCTGGAGTAATTTATTCATTAATGGGAGAAGATTAAGGCAATGTTGTTCGCGTGGCCAGTGAGAGGAGGTGATGTTGTTGTTGATGTCGTAAACGTGTTAATAGTTATGGAGATAAAGGGGATGGATAGTCAATGTTGTAGAGGAGAAAATGGCTAGTTTCTTTTTCTTTGTTTGGATTTCGGTTGAGCTGTTTTTGTTGGTGTATTTTGTGTTTATATTGGTTTTTTATGGTTTCTTAAAGTAAGGGTATTGGTGGTTGGTAAAGGAGTTATCAATGACTGGGTAGAGTAGCTGCTGCTAATGGTTGTTATTGGTGGTTCCACTTCGACGCCGATATAATGGTCGACTATGGGGAAGATGATTGGTGGTAAGGGAGAAAAATATGAAATAATAAGGATTAATTCGGTTTTCTTTCTTTCTTTCACAATGGTCATTCCCTTAGTTTTTCACTTTTTATTTTGTTAGTATGTCAATGAAATTTATCTTTTTTTTAAATGGTGAGAGAATGACCAATTTTGCAAACGAAAGAAAGACCTTTTTTTCTCTTCTAAATCCTCAATGATCACCTCCTCAATTATTTTCTCTTTTTTCCCCCTTCAATTATTTTTTCCTACGTCTTCAATTATTTTTCTTTGCCCCTTTTTTTTTAATGATGTTAAATGTAGTGGCTATATAACCAATGCAAGTTGTTGGTGCAATAAGTGTATCTTGCACTTAGTGCATAATGCATTTAATAAACCTTTTTTCATTCATTCCTTTTTTTTAATTTTTATTTTTTAAAGGATGTTGAAAAATATTAAAATGGTGCAAGTGCATCGAAACATATTTTAGGATTTTGATTTTTTTGAGAAAACATTAACAAGCAAAAAATAGGCAAAAATTATAAAATGGTTTACGAATGACCGACATGCATTAAAAATATATATTTTTGCTTTTTTTGGATTTTTTAAATCTTAATAAAAATTGGTCAAAATTATATTATGATAGCTTCCTCCTCTCTTTACAATACTTATTGTATAAAGCCATTGAAAAAAAATCATTTTCCTTTGATTATGTATATTTTAAGGGGTGTTGAAAAATATTAAAATAGCACAAGTGCATCAAAAACATCAACAAGCGAAAAATAGTAAAAAATTATAAAATGGTTTGCGAATGACCAATTTGCATTAAAAATATATTTTTTTTGCTTTTTTTTTTTGGATTTTTTTAAATCTTTATAAAAATGGGTCAAAATTATATTATGATAACCACCTCTTCTCTTTACTATTTTAATAAAGTCATTGAAAAAAATTCATTTTTCTTTGACTTTGTATAGTAAGGTTGTAAAGAAAACATGGTGTTTTTGAAAACTTTTTAAAAACTATCAAAGTCTAAAAGACTTTACTGGGAATTTTTGAATTTTGAAAAATCTTTGAAATTTGATCATTCAAAGAGATGACCAACCTCATGGTTTAAGAATGACTTATCTCGTCGTCTTGCTAGTTGAATTAAGATTTTATGATGATTAGATTTGATTTCTTTACACAAGTTCAATTCTTCCACATGATAATCTTCTTGGTACTAGTTTGAATCTCAGTAACACAAGACTTAGCTTTAGAAAGAGTAGGATTCTTGGTGTTATTTGAAGTCTGACAAGAGACTGCATTTCCTTGTAGAGGTTGAATTTTGTTGCAAGATGAGTTTTTGGGTACTAGTTTTGAAAACAAATGGGAGCTTATAGTGATGGTTTGAAATCCATCTATACAAGCTTAGTTTTAGGTAAATTCTAGCGATGGTTTGAAATCCACCGATACGGGATCAATCTTCCAACACTGGTTTAAATCCCATTAACTTAGAGATAACTCATGGTTCTTCTAGTGATGGCTTGAAATCCACTAATATAGAATTATTCTTCCAGCACTGGTTTGAATTCCAGCGACTTATAGATAACTCTTGGTATTTCTAGTGATTGTTCAAAGTCCACCACCACATGATCACTCTTTCAAACACTTGTTTGAATTCCAGTGACTTGTGGATAACTCTTGGTATGTATTGTGATGGATTGAAATCCACAACTCAAGATCAGTCTTTCAATACTAGTTTGAATTCCATCAACTTAGGTATAACTCTTGATACTTCTCATGATGGTTTGAAATCCACCAATATAAGATCAATTACAAGGATTACTTCTAGTGATGAGTGGTTATCCATTGATGCAAGATCAATCTTTCTTTGGTGCCATGACTTAAGGATATCTTTCAGTGATAAGTGGTTGTCCATTGAAATCAAATCACTTTTGGTGATGGGTGGTTGACTCAAATTTGTTAGAGCCTAATTACTCCTATTGGGAGTTTTTTCCTTTAACATTTCTGCAAAAAATATCATATATTCTTTCAAGGTTAAATTGCATGCATCTTTACCTTATTTGAAATATAGACACCCTATCTCTTACTTGATTGATAAGGGTTTGTGATTTTTAAGTAAGTCTTTTTGGTCACTTAACTCGTCAGTCCACTCGAGTTTTACCTTTGTTATTAACAAGTATTATTATTTTTTTATCTTGGGGCTTGGACCTTGTACAATAGATATTTCCCTTTTATATTTGCTACATGAAGATTTACTTGGTTGATCATTCCTTAAGAAATGATAAATTGTTTCTTAGTCATGATGTTACCTATAGTTTGACTATTTCTCTAAGTGTGGTATTTTTACATCATTTTCTACTCATTATCTATTTGATGGAGAAGTGATGTTTCACCACTCTCAACTTCTGAAGGAGTCCATCAAGTCATGAAATTTTTAAACAAGATTGACTCATCAGCTAATTTAGTTGTGTGCATCTTTTTAGCATTCATAAAGAAAGACATTTATATGGCAAAATCTTCATCATGTATCATAACAATCTTTCAAAAGGGTAAATTTTCCTTTAACAATGAAGATGCTTCTTAGTTTAACCATGCTCCTTAAGTGTGGTATTGTTGCACTATTTCCTATTCATCTTTTATCTTGGTAAAGAAACAGTGCTCCACTACTCTTAATTTTTAAAAGAGTTTGTCCAAGTCCTTTACTGTTAAGGACTACTTCAAAATGCCCTCAATTGAGTTGGTTACGTGCACCTTTTCAGCATTCATCAAAAAGGCACTCATAATATCCTTATTAGGTATCATAATCATCTTTAAAGGGTAAACCACCCTTCAACCATGAAGATGCCCCCTAGTTGGACCATGGCCCTAAAGTGTTGTGTTACTCTCAACTACTAAGAAAGTTCACTAAATCATCCACCGTCATGGGCTATTTTAAGTAACATTTCCCCTAGCTAATCTAATTGTGCTCATTCTTTTGGAACTCTTCATCGTCAAATATAATTTATGGCTTTGATGAGTTTGTCAAATTATCATTTGACTATTGTTATTGCAAGGGGCTTTTTCAAACTCAATTTCCCCCAACTGACTTAGATGTGCTCATATTTCCAAAGACCATGAAAAGAAATACATCCATCATCATTTTTTGTTAAGAATTTCACAAAATCAATCAACGAAGATTTTTTAAAAAAATCATTTTGTTTGTTTTTTAGACCACTTTATAAATTTTATTGATTATGTCCATGTATGTTTCACGATTGGCATGGACTCACTGAGATATACATTGGAAAGTATTTCTTTGATTGAGACCCTAGGACATATCTTTCAACATTAAGATGCAATTTTACATATAATTTATTAATGATTAATAAGGTATAAATTGAGAACAGAATGTTAGCTCAAAATTAGGCTTTCTATGGCTCAAATGATTATTTTTTTAATTTTGATTATCGTGCATTTTAAAAATAAAAATGTACCTGATGTAAGCTTAAAACAATTTTGTTTTGTTCTCATAATTCATAGGGTAATAATTTTAAAAAATGATGATTTAGTTTCTTGTGCATATAATATTTGTAATCATTGAAGATACATGATGAGATGACCTTATGTATTTTGTTGGTTTCAAAGCAAGAGAATTTAGTGAAAGCTCAAAGCTTCATTGAGAAAAAAAAACTACATTTTCATAAACACTTATTTTATCAGCACAAATCATAATGAGTAGCTTATGATTCATGCATCACCGCTACAATTGATACGTGGAACAATAAATTATCGCTTATTAGAAGGCATCACCTACCATATTTGGTGTGTCCCTATCTCCTCTTCATGTCTTCACTAGCAATGTCATTTACAGTCAAATAGATAAAAGATCAGTAACCCTCAAGTTTCACTCCTCTTTCTTTTTTTTTATCTCTTATTTGTTCTTTATTGATCTTTCTTCTCCTATTTATTGATGTTTCCTAGTTCTCCTAGTGGTGACCATAAGGGTAAAGGTTGTGATGTTGGGTTTGTCACCGATAATAAAAAAAAAAGGGGGGAGGTTGAACTGTCGTGGAAGGAGATGTTTGTGTTGGTTTTCAACTAGGCTTGTTATAGTGAAGTAGCTTCATTCATCGACATGAAGAGATGGTGGCAGTGTTGTTGGTGTAACCGGTTAGAGGTGGAAATGTTGTTGTTAGCATTGCTAGCATGTTGACACTTAATGAGAGAAAAGAGAATGAACAGGCAAAGTTGTAGAGGAGAAAAAGACTAGTTTTTTCTTCTTTCCTTTGATTTTGGTTAAGTTGTTATGGTGGGTGTTTTATAGGTTTATATGGGTTTGTGATGGTTCAGTAAAGTGGGGATGTTGGTGATTGGTGGAGGATCTGTTTATGGTTGGGTAGAAAGGTTATCGTCAATGGTTATTATTGACAAGGAGAGAGAAAGACATTACTAAAAAAAGGCTTGTGGTGGTTCTATTATCGGTGCTGGCATGGTGGTCGGTTGTAGGGAAGATTAACAATGAGGGAGAAAAGTGAGAAAGAGTAGGGATTAATTAGGTTTTCTTCCTTTCTTTTTCCACAATGGTTAGTCCCTTAGTTTCCCATTTTTTACTTTATGTGTTTGTCCATGAAGATTTTTCTTTCTTTTAAAAATGGTTAAAAAAGGACTAACCATTTTTTTTCTCTTTTGCCTCTTTAATGATCACCCCCTAAATTATTTTTTCTTTACCCTTTTTTTTTTCAAAGATGTCAAAAACACTGGCTATATAGCTTGTGAGTGTATTTATACTTAGTGCACAACGCATTTAATGGGCCTCTTTTTTATTTTTTTTAATTATTTTTTAAAGAACATTGAAAAATATAAAAATGGAGCACTACGTCGAAAACATATTTTTGAATTTGATTTTAAAAAAAAAATCAACAACAGAAAAATACTCAAAAACTATAAAATGGCGTGTGAACACCCAAAGCGTGGTTAAAAAATAGTTTTTTTAAACAATTAAAATTAGGTTATGACATAATGGTTTTCTTTACTTGGACCATTTTATTGAAAGCTTTTTTTGTTTTACACTACAATAAAATACTTAAGAAAACTTATGCATAGTAAGTTTTAATTTTTAATCATTTCAATTCGACCAATAATACAATTAATTGTTCGCAAATTTGAGATTTAATGAGATAAAACCAAAGAAAAGAAAAGAAAAGAAAAGGCATAAGAGATTAAGCTAGGTGGGGGAGGAGATCGTTGTTGCTACCCAATTTTTTACTCATGTTTTAATAATTTTTCAAAAATAAAAATAAAAATGAAAAATAAGGGTTTACATGTGGCGATAACATAGAGCATCAGGACTAATATTAAAGAAGCAATATGTCAAAGAGATAATTACTGAATCATATATAATTACTGCAATATAAAATACCATAGATATATGATTTGATTCGTGCTGGTTATGGAAAATAATCACTGCAATATAAAATACCATATATATAGGATTTGTTGGTGCTAGTTATAGAAGACAATCTCTGCAATAATTATTGCAATATTTCTTTAAATAATACATGTAGAGATTTTCTATATAAGTGAACCTCCAGCCATATGAAATAGGGGAAGAAAAATCGAAATAGGACAATTTTTAAAGAGAGAAATTTAAGGCAACCACGAAAAAACCTAAATCTAATTTTTTTTGTATTCGGCCGAAACCAAGTCGCGCCCCCACCCTTAGCCTTTGATTTTTTTAGATGGAGACCAGCCCCCTTCTCCTTAATCCGGCGGACTCTCCCTCACGAGCTCTCCTCCCTTTAGCCAAACCAGAGAAAACTCTGCTTTGGCCTTGGAGAATTTTTGGTTTCCCTCTTCAGTCAGCCATAGATTAATAGTCTCCTCTTAACTGACCCGAGCCCCTCTATTTTCTTTATCTCAGTCATTACACCCCCACAGAGACCCGACCACAGCACCAACACTCCCTTCACCCTGATTCTAGCTTTTTTTTTCTTTTTCCTTTGGTTTCTCCTTCTCCCCATTTCCACAAATCTTTCATGCTCCCCTCCTACACAGCCCTGTCATTCCCATAACCCCCTAAAGAGTCGCCACTCACCTTTCTTCTTAACCATCGTCGTTCTCTCCTGACCTCCCATCTAAGCCCTCATTTTTATTTTGCCTTTGGACCACAACAGCCGTTTCAATCCCCTGCACCCGAAGCAACCCTCTCTGTCAACGTAGCCCCAGAACAAACTCCATTGAACCCCACAGCAGCAGCAACCATGTCTTCTCAGTAGAGACATGATGAACATGAGAGCAAGACAGGGACAAGCAGAAGAAAACAACATAAACAGACAAAAACACAGAGAGACCAACCAGCATGCCTTCCCCATCGCCGTCGTCCTTTCATTTCTGTCTACAGTTTCTTCTCCTCCAGCAGTGCAACCTTTTCTTCCATATGCACGATAAGCTCTGGAAAGCAATAACAGCACCTTCTCCATCTGCACTAGTGGCGTTCACACCAGTTAGACCAACGGTGCAACTTTTTCTTCGCCAGCACAACAGTCTTTTCACTAGCGCTTCTCAACAGCTGGACAGTCATCTTGCACCGGCTACAACCGTGGAGTCATTTTCAGCCCCGACAACCATCACTAACTCGCAGCCCCTCAACCATCGGGAGCAGGTATTAGCCGAAGCAGCAGCCCACAGGAAAACAGAGAAATTGCAAGAAAACACAGAGGGAAGAACATCCATTACACCAGCACATCACACCTGCATCATCGTCTTCACCATCTCCAGAGAGAGCATCGGCAAGAAGAGAAAGACAGATATCAACACCAGTGTTACCAGCGTTCGTCATTATCTCCAGAAATGTGATAACCAGTCATGCGTAAGAACTGCAGCATCATCGTCTTTACCCGTCAGCTATCAAGTAAGCTCCCTGCATTCTTTCCACTTTGGCAAATTTAATTACACGGTTATTGTGCATGCTTTTGTTATTGTTCAAGTGAATTATAATTCACTTGAACAGTAACTAAGGATGCACTTGTTTGCCCAGCCGGGTCACTGGTTCGGGCAAACCCGGCTAGGCTGGTTGGGTTCAGTCCAGCACATAGGCCAAGCTAGACCCAGCCCCTAAAAAAAACAAGTAATATCGTTGTTTTTTTTGTGTATTTATTTTGTGGTTTGTTTTGTATTTTTATATTGTAAAAATACAAATCTTGTATTTAGAATACCTAGTTTTTGACGCAATGTGACGAATATACATATATATCAAAAAAAGATATTTTCATGCATACGGCCAATACCCTAACATCTTTTTGAATTTCCTTTTAAAAAAATAAATATTTGAAGTTCCGAAAATGTATTTTCGCATGGATTTCTTAAACACAATAAAAAATTATTTTCTTACATTTCTGGATTTTACAACATGTTTGTAAAACTGCAAAGGGTATTGGCCAATATTCCAAAAAATATAAAAACCTTATTTTGGGGGGGAATTCATCTATTATTCATCGTTAATGTTTGGATAAAGAAATCTCAAGGGGATGAATATCCAAAATATTATTGGGAATAATTTATCAATTATTCACCGTTAATATTTGGATAAAGAAATCTCAAGGGGATGAATATCCAAAATATTATTGGGAATAACTTGTTATTATTCGTTGTTAATGTTTGGATAAAGAAACCCCAAGTGGTTAATATCCAAAATATTTTTCTAGGAATAATAAGTCATAACACATCCTTGAAAGAAGCCTTAATTATAATTAAAGACATTTCAATTTTTAACTCCACAGTTTACGAGCCGTGAGAGTATGAAATACTAAGGGAAAAATGAGCTTTTAAAGCACATGGAATCTCCTTGGATTTCTATCTTAATAAATTTAATATGAATCAAACATAGATTTCAAAAGATCTGTATTGGTTCTCCTTGGTACTTTGTAGACATATCTAAGGGTGTGATCCACATTGACTAAGGGTTCTTTTTTTTTAGACTTTCAAGTCCAAGTTCGTTCATCATAGCAAAACGTTTCCTAGGAAAACACCAACATCATAGCAATTATAAGGCAAACCAAACACCAAGCAGCTTATCTTAAGGAGGGCGTACTATGGATGTTAATACCTTTCCTTTATGCAACCAGTCTCATGCCTTAGAATTTCTAAAAGACTAGTTAGGTTTTCTGGTAATTATAATATTATGTGACGACTTATTTATTCAGAAAAATAAATAAACCTGAAATCAGATGAAAAATCACCATCAGACGCCGCGCGGGTAATATGCGATAGTCATTATGGGAGTTGTTGTTTTATGGGCAAGTGAGGTGGACTTCAAAGATTGAGAGAAAAAAAAAAAGAATTCTCGTGTCGTAGTGGTGAGAGAAGATAGAAAGATGAGAGATTTGTATTATTAATTAGTGTTGGGATTTTTATTTTTATTTATTTTTTGGGTAAAAATAATTTTCTAAAGAGGGGCAGGGGCAGGGGTAGGTCGGTGGTCGGTGGATAGATACCGTTAGGAATTGACTTTCCCTCCACGCAATAACGATATAATTGGATGGGCTTTCTTGTCAAAAGCATAGGATATCTCTCACGGTCCACTCCACTTGATGATGAATCGATGGGGCACCCCTCTTTTCTCCTTCCTTGGGCGGCTTACTATTAATTGTATTTGCATTACCTCATCATCCTCTACCATTATTTTTCTATGCCGAATAATGGGTATGTACTGTACACGCCTATAATGTTACGACTCAGCATCGTGCTTCTTCCCCATCACCAACAATTAAATAAATAAATAAATAAAATTATTTACAATTTCATCTATCCAAATTATGCCGGCGTAGTTGTCTATATTGGGACATCTTTTGTTCATGTTTTATCATCATGTAAAGTATTGAAGGATATTTTGCTCATAAATTGAAGTGTAATTTATTTGTAGTTACATGTAGAAATTAAGAGAAGAAAAGACTAAGCTTAACAAAAAAAAATAAACAACATCATTTTTATATTAACTTTATTTTAGTTCAAAACTTCATGTTTTTTTTCACGTTTTAGCCTCTAAAAATTAAGATATAAAAAAATAGTAAGGAGATAGAAATGATTAGAAGTTGGCATTTATGCTGCTAAAAAGAGTGGTATTAATGTTAATGAATTTATCTTTGCAATGGAAGTTTGATGAATATTGTTTTTTTTCCTTGAAAAGTATTGAAAAATATATATCAATAGTTAATTTTTTATTTTTTGGAAAAAATAGAGCTTGCTTTAGGCTTGAAAACGGGTTTATAAGGAATTATAAGATTTGTTTTTAAGAATTTTCAAGTGAAAACAAGTTTAAAAAATGGGATTTAAAAAAATTATTATTTTGCATCAATTTTTAAGCAATTTAATAAACCATATGCTTACAAGTAAATCATTTCTCTTAATTGTGCTATGCATATTTATCTTAGTATACATATTTATACCATGTATTTTATATGTTTATAATCATTTGTGTATGTGTGTGTAAATCTGTGGCTTCTCTCGAGATTTATATTGGATATAAAGTAGGGACATTTCCTGCTTTAAAAATAAGATCATTATGTAGTTTACAAAACTATACAAATACCTGGAAGAGGGATTTTAAACTAGAGACATTAAAAAAGCAATGGTAAGGCATACCTCCCAAAGGATCCCATATTGATCCATAATTTATTTTGGCTAAAGTACATATATAAATTAATGCACTCAAACCAAAATAAATTATAGTTTTTATTAAAAATATCAGGATTGATCATGTCCTAATGTTAGGTCGTGTCTCCAATTAATGAACAATTATAATTTAATTTTTAATCATGGAGTGGCTTGTTAATTAATCATAGTTGCAATGGGAATTATAGAGATGGGAGAGAAGAAAACACAAGAAAAGGGCAAATTAAGGCTATGCTCCCATGGTGGCATTTAGCTGTGAACTAGTTGGCACGAACACATGGTGCTAAATTATTATGTTCCCATACAAGCACTTGTGTTTGTATAGCCGGACATGATAGGGCATGTACCGTCTGTTGTGAAACATTTTTTTCCTCCTTTCCTTTTATTATTATTATTATGGGTTTTTAGAATAATTTAATTGGAAGCAATCTTATTATTATTATTATTATTATTATTATGGGTTTTTAGAATAATTTAATTGGAAGCAATCTTATTATTATTATTATTATTATTATTATGGGTTTTTAGAATAATTTAATTGGAAACAATCTGAAGGTGATCTCCAAATGATCCATCAGGCTACTGTTCTGATGTTAGCTTCTTCTTCTTTTGAATACATTAGCGTGCAAGGCTCGACTAGAGGAGCTTGGGGAAAACAATAAACAAATGAAAAGCAAAAAAACAAAAAAACAAAAAACAAAAAAGCTATCATAGGGGAGCTAGCTGAGGTAGGCGACGGAGAATAATTACCTATAATCTAAATGGTGTGTTGTGCAAAATTGTACGTCATCTTCACTGTTTTTCCTTGTATATTTTACTTTGGATGAATTATGTAAAATTTTGTATTTTTTAGTTTGATACTCAAATTTTATTTTTTATGATGAAGTCCTAATTAAAGAGCAATTGATTTTGAGTTCTTATAAAAGAATAGGATTAAAAGATAGAGGATCGAAATAAAAAAAATGAAAAACATGAGTGGTCTGCTATAAGTTTTAATACAAAAGTTTATTTTTGTTATTTTTATGGTCCCTGATTGATAGAAGACAGAGAGTTCGTCGGATTCCGGTGATAGAAAGAAAAACATGTCATTGACACCAATTTAGAGCACCAAAATAGACGATATTTGTGTCAAATTGTTCCATTTGATATGGGGAGTTCATATTAAGTGTTTTTGTTCCTTGAAAGTTCGTGAAAAAACAAATATGGGCTCAAGTTGTTTTTTGGTTTTGGGTTGAGTTAGATTTTTTTGGGTGTTTCTTTGGGTTTTTTTAAGGCTGTAGATAGGTTTATCTTGGTTTTTAAGGTGTTTATATGTGTTTTAGGTCAAAAATAAGTTAAAAATAAGTGTTTGGGTTAAAAGAACCTGGAGCCTGATTTTCTAACCACCACAGTGCCCAAAATCTAGGCAAAACAACCAGCACATTGTCTAATTTTTTTTTCAAAAAAAAATAGAACGAATGACATATCGTCTGCCTCAAATGCAATTTTTTTATAAAAAAAAGCCCAGTTGTGCGGTTTTGCCCTTGGCCCTGATGAAATGGGTCAAGCGAGCTGACCTGACACTTTTTTTCCTAATTTTTTTAATTTCAATTAATATTTTTTTTTATTTTTTTAAAAAAAATTTAATTATATTTAGGCCATGTTTGTTTGCTGGAAAGTAGTTTTATTTTGGAAAGTAGATTCCTGAAAAGTGAATTATTTTTTTATGTTTGGTAGTGTCATGAAAAATAAGTTACAAAACACTTTTCAGTGTTTGGTTATGTTATGGAAAATAACTTATTAATGTTTTTTTTCAAGTTTATTAAAATAATGAAGAAAAAATCTTATAAATTAAAAATTAAATGAGAATAAAATTGAAAAAAAAATTAATTTCATAAATTATCTCAAATAAAATAAATAACAATCAAAATAATGGAGATTAAATCTAACAAATAAAAAAATTGAAAGATGATGAAATTAAAATAATAATAATAACAATTTTATAAATTATTTTAAATAAAATAAGTAACAATAAAAAGAATGATGACCAAATTTGATAGATAAAAAATTTCAATAAAAAAAATGATAAGAGAAAAGCAAATAACAATCATAAAAATAAGGACCAAAAGTTAATATAAAAAATCAAATTAAATCAAATTCTAAGGGGTGAAATTGAAAAAAAAAGATTCAAAATAAAATATATAATAATCAAAAGTTTGAGAACCAAATTTGATATAATCAATAAATAATATGACATATCTAATTTTTTCACAACTTCTGTAAAGTGTTTTCCGTTCAAAATAAAAGGAAAATACTTTCTTGAAAACCAAGCCAAATTTTTCTTTGATTAGAAAGTGTTTTTCGTTGACCAATTTTCTCAATGGTAAATAAACACAAGAAAGTTTGAAAGATGATTTTCAGGAAACTACTTTCCGTGAAACAAACGATGCCTTACATTAATACCCTTTCTATTTCTAACATGTATAGTCTTAATATTATTTTTTTTCTTTTTATTTTATTCAATTAATTTAATATGTTTGTCTACTTCTATTAGCAAACATGATCGGGTAAATGTCTTGTCTTGTGAGATTATATATCTTGATTTACATTTGTCTCTTGATTTTTCAAGTTTTAGTTTTAGGTGTTGTTAATGATTTTTTATTGATTTATTAGCATACATAGTTCTCAGTTTATTTGTTTACATGTGTCCATAAAATTTTTGATTTATTAAAGTTTTTGAACTATAAAAATAAGTTGAAAAAATCTACATATATAATTTTTTTTTCAAAAATAAATATAAATGACCCACAGTGGAGCGCATGTCACATAACTAGTATAAAGCTAAAAGGAGTGAGAAAACACACCCTCAATAGTATTTTGTATTACAAAAGCAATTTATAGTGTTGTTTTTATTTTTATTTCTTTTCATTTTGACCTCTCTTTTTTTCTTTGGTTATTGATTTTTTTTTAATTTAGTCCTTATATGATGTGTTGGGGATTTGGAGTTGATAATTTATTTTAATTTATCTTTTATATGGCTATTGCAGTATCAAAAACATATCTTAGCATCGAGTTGATATTAGAAAAATATTTCAGCATCACGGTATGATCTATTTAAAAACAAAATAGTTAAATAAAAAATAAAAACATTATTTCTCCACACCCATTAATACTATGGATTATAATAGTAATTCACAATGTTTTTTTTTTTTTGCATTTTTACCTTATATGATGTGTTTATGGGATTTAAATTTGATAATTTATTTTAATTTGACTTTTATATGGTGACTTTTATATGGTTATCGTGGTATCAAAAAAATATATCAACATCGCAGTATAGTCTATTTTTAAAAAAACATGTAGTTAAATAAAAAATAATTTTGAAAAAAACTAGGTTATAAAATTTTTTGGAGTCACTGACTCGGTTTGCGAGTTCGGTGAAGTAACCCTGGTTGCCGCGGTTTAACAGGGTACCTTTTTTTATCTAATTGAACTCAATTATGTGATTGTCTATTTCTTTTTTTTCATATAGTTAAAAAATATTTTTAGAAAAAAAACATGTTATTAAATTTCAGAAAATCCACGGGCCTATTGACGGGTTTGACGAGTTTAACTTTTCTTTTTTTTCTTTAATTCATTTTTTATTTCATCCTTTGACATTGAGCTGATTGAAAATTGAGTTTCATAATTTATTTTGTTTTGC
The DNA here is from genome assembly GCF_951802175.1 of Populus nigra. Taxonomy (NCBI): domain Eukaryota; kingdom Viridiplantae; phylum Streptophyta; class Magnoliopsida; order Malpighiales; family Salicaceae; genus Populus; species Populus nigra. The sequence goes on along the minus strand of NC_084865.1, from coordinate 10,857,900 downwards.
TTTCTATGAAGTTATCATAATCTAAAAAAAATCTCAGTATTGATTTGACGTTCGATTTTGCGATTGTCTATTTTTTTATCACATAGCTAAATAAACAATAGTTTAGAAAAAAAACAAGTTATTAATCCCAATCCATTACCCGATTTGCGGGTTTGACGTGTTGACCTGGGTTACTCGATTCAAGGGTTTAGCCAGTTACCCATCAAACCTGATAATTATTTTTTTAGTTTTTGTTCTTTTAATTTTTCTAATTGTTTTTTTATTTCACCCTTGTTCAATATTGAGTTGGTTGGGAAACTGAATTCATGATTTAAAATTTTCCTACTTTATATAGGGTTATAACAATCTCAAATAATTTTTTTTTTAGTATTGATGCTCGATTTTGCAAGCATCTAATTTTATCATAAAATTAAATAAAAATATTTTATAAAACTATAAAATTATTAAACTCATTAAAATTCATAATCTAGATCGTACACTAACTTAGGCAGATCTAAGTTAGCATCGTCTCAATATTTTTAAAAAACAATTGTTGTCTTAAAATAAATTTTAAAAAAAATATATCATAATTTTAGTGGTCATCTAAATTATTTTTAATTTATTAAATTTAATGATTCATTTAAATCAATTTCCATATAGTTTAATTCAAAACTCAACCTCGTTATATATATATAAAAGAGTTAATAGATTTCAAAATCACTCTGCTGAAAAAAAAATCTTCATCCTATTCATATTTTTATATGTTTAAAAAGAGAATATTTTGACCCGTGGAGCATGGGAGAATATACTAGCGGCAACCAAATCTTGTCGTCAATGCAAAAAAAGATCAACCACATCATTAACATATAAAGGAAGCTTAAATTATATATATAGGCGCATGGAGTAGTTAATTACTACCCCTCTAGGCTTCTAGCCCTGGGAGCCCACACCATGTGTCCAAAGCAAGAAAGGCCATGGTTAGTTTGTTTGCAAATTAAGGGGTGTTTGAAACATCTTCTATTCTTATCGTATGATATTTTTTTAGTATTTTATTATAATTTTAATATGATAATATTAAAAATAAAAAAACTAAAAATTTCATTATAATATATTTTCAAAAAAAAATACTTTGAAAAATATCTTACATTTAATTTTAAAAACTCGTAGCAGATCAATTAGAGAAATTACTACAAATAAGCATGTTTTTTGTGGTTTAAAAAATTTTTTGAACAACTTTATATTTATCTTGGCTTTAAATTAATTTTTTTAATATTTTAACATCGTTTTAATGAGTTGCTATAAAAAAATTAAAAAATACTTTTTAATATTTTTTCAAATTAAAAAAATTTTATATAAATCTTGAATATTTTTTAATATTTGTTTATTTAAAAAAATTTATCTAGTATTTATATAATAAATTTTAATATAGTCTAGCGAGATAAAATAAACACAATCTTTGAAAATTCCTGTGCCTATCAAGATTATCAATTCATATAAAAATTTAGCAGATAAAAACTTTTAATATAAAAAAATCATTTCCAATAATTACGCGTGGAAAGAAACCCTGTTATGGGTGACCTTGCAAGAGTGCAATTTGACTTTTTTCAAGGTCATAACTTTTGGCTTTCTACAAGAAGGAAAGTATTGGGTACGTGTGCGGTCTAGATTTGCTGGAACGGTCCAGAGGATGCATGTATCAGCAATGCACCTGATGATGATAGCACATGGAAATCGAAATATTTACTTTGTGGTTAATATACGTGAGATCCTGTGCCTGTGCCTGTGCCTGACTAGAACAAGTCAACAAGTTAGTTAAGAGAAAAAAATCCTGGCATCAACGCCAAAAAGAAAAGAGCATATATTTGGATCGTGATGTAAATGTTGCCGGCCGTGCAATTATTGAGCTCAAAAAGTCAAAATTTAGGTGGAGATTGGCATGACTAAATATCACCATTTATTGATAGTTATTATATTTTTTTTATTTTTTTTTAATATAATATATTAAAACAATTGAAAACATTAAAAATAATTAATTTAAAAAATATATTTATTTTTTTCAAAATCATCATGGGTGTTATGGAGCAAAATACTCTTTTTTTTTCTCTCAAAAATACTCCCAGAAAATAAATAAAAAATGATGAAAACTCTTTTCATGGAATCAAAATAAGAAAATAATTTGAGGTTTTTTTTTTTTAGAATTAGCATTGTTCGTAAATATATATACTGTATAACTTGAGATTTTACTGCTGACTATGTGCAGAGAAAGAAGACTTGGTTAGTCATGGGAAGAAATTGCTTTCAAAGAAAAAGAACACACGAGTAATTTCATAGAGCTGTCTCCATTCAATGTCTTCTTTCTTAATCAGTCCCGACTCCCGACTGACCCAAAATCAAATCTTACTGTCTGGAATAGACAATCGAGACCCCCTTTTGCACTTAACCTAAGATTCAATTGGTTCCAAACTAGAAACGAAAATTTTGGCAGGTTGGTTAAGGGAGTTGTTGGATATAGTTAGGTTGGATTCGTGTCTATAATTATAATTATATATTTTTGAAAAAATTTAAATTTTTTTTATTTAAAATTAATATTTTTTTATGTTTTTATTATTTTAATATATTGATGTCAAAAATAATTTTTAAAAAATAAAAAATATATTATTTTGATGCATTTCTGAAAAAACATTTTGAAAAGCAATCGCAATCACTCCTAAATATTTCTAAATTTATAATATTTTATAAATTATAATTCTAACTCATTCAATTTATTATTTTTAACTTTGATATATCAAATCAAGTTAAATTTTGTATGAATATTATAAATATTCACTAATTGAATTTATATTATTAATTTTTATAGGATCATATTGCATAGACAATAAGTGTCACAGCATTCTTAATATCAGATATAATTTTTATATCTTGCACTCACTAGGAATAACCAGGTTTCAAAAAACTTGATTCACCGTCTAACTCATCATACCTATTTCTTAGATTTTGTTATTCACTATATTATTTTTATTATCTAACTTTAACAAATTAAATCAAATTAGATAATGCAAATATTTTGAACACCCCTAAATTGTGTCCCCTTTTTGTTTAGTAATTCAATGAGATTTAGCAAAAATACTTTTTAGTTAAAAATATATTTTTTTCAAAACTAATTTTTTATTTTTGACATCCACCTAAAAAAACATTAATTAGCATTAATTTAAGAATCGCATTGCCACATAAAAACGCATTAATACAAATATCTGACAACTGGGGCACAGCTCAACCATTCTCAAAGCAGTCTGCAAACAGCTAGAATGATGAGAAATGTGCTGCTCCTGAACCCCAAAGATTTTCTTTTCTTTTCTTTTCTATCTGTTAAGAAAGAAAAAGTATTACGTCTGTGAATTAAGATGTTAATGGTAGGAAAGGACCATTCTTTCTCATAAAACCTCGTGTACCTATCCTTGCAGAATTTTTCAAATCAAAATTCCCAAGCTTAAACTATGAACAGAATACTGGGCACAACATACAATTCATCGCAAGAAAAAAACAAACCACGTTATTTCTTCCATTAACATTCCTTTCCATCAATCAAACTAAGCCTTGCGATGCTAAATTTAAGAATAATACCATCATATTTTGACAATTGGAGTAACCAATTCTCATCACTTCATACTGAAATATAATATAAAATAAAATAAACAGCATTGTGTATGAGAATCAAATAAGATTTATTTCCCATTGTGAAAATGATCTAAACTACAGATTGTTACGATTTAGCAAAGGAAATTCTGATTCTATAAATAGTTCTAAACTTCTAACCACATTACAAGCATCTTTTGGGTACAAAACCCTTGTAAAATGTGCATCCGAATGAATGATGCGCGTTTGCTCACTTCTACATAATTAATTACCTTGGTTTCCTCCGCATTCCCATGCGTGATTTTGCATATCTAGATTTCTCATTAAGCCAAAACAACAATAACAACAAGAAGTTTTAAACTTCTAACCACATTACATGCTTCAACAACAACAACAAAAACAACTACAGTTGCGTAAAAGAATTTATAAAGGATACTCCAACCGCAAGCCCTCGCCAGCAACTGATGAATAGAGAACGGTGCCTTGCAGATGATTTAGTGCCCCAGTTGAGCTGGCAGTATCCTGCAAAAGTGATAGCATTCTTAAATTAAAGATCAGACTAGATAAAGTAACTTATAATTAAAATTCCGGACTCATAATATATCCAAGAAATAAGAAAATTGTGATATTGACATTTCCAATAAATTGAAGCTTCACTAGTTTACAACCCATCAAATTTGGTGCATGGGACAGATTGTAAAATCAAGTTAATAAATAAAGCAAAATGAAGATTCTGCATCTTCAAATGCCATGGAGTAAGCAAACAATCCAAATCCTTAGCAAAACGCAACAAAAATTCATTATGATAAACATGAATCCCAAAACTATTCTTTACCTTAAAACCAAACCTACCTCTCTTACAAACTACAAGGAAATTCATTCAATTATTCCACTTTCCTTCTTCAAAAGAAAGTTCCTTAATTTCTCTAGTTGGGTTGTTTTAAAAGAATAGAAACAGAGAAAGAAAGAAGAATGGGAGGAGACAGTGAAAAAGAGCTAGACAGCAATCAAGAACCTGGAAATCAACAAATGCGACTGGAGCCCCATATGTGCTCTGCATCTTCAATTTCAGAAATCCAGGGCATCTGACAGAAAGAGTAGGGAAAAAAGAATCAGCAGCATAATATTTTTTTATAGAAAAAAGAATCAACAGAACATTACACCTGGAACGACTATTGCTTCCTTGCCTTGAGAATACTTGAATTAGCTCCTCCTCTGTACAATTTTGTCCCAGATTAGCCACAAAAAGTGTTGGGCATGGAGGTGCTGAAGAATTATTCTGTCAGTAGGAACATTAGTTTATCATCCTCAGAATATATGCTCATGTGCAGATCACATTCTGTTATTTTGATGTGAAAGCAAACCATCCAGCAATAAATGCCCATAATAATATAAAAGATGTGCAAAGATTCTTGCAGGAGTACAGCATAATATGAGTGCATTTGAATGTCCTGTTTCTCTACAGTAAAAATTCTAGCAACTATTACTTGCAAGAACTACTTATGAACTAAGTGGGGGGGCATATGCTCAAAAGAATTACAAAATATTCAAATCTAGAAATAAATGATTTTCCAAACAATAAAAAAATGATAACATGGATAACAAATTGTTTTAGTACAAAACAGTAATTCTAATTCAAGGTGAAATAATTGAGATGACAAAGAAACGTATGGAACTTACAGAACTGATATTGTGACATAAAAACAAAAGAAGTGAAAAGTAATCTAACCATTCTTCCTGCTTTTGACTCATTTCTAGATCTGTCATCGATGCTTCCAGGACTGAATAATTGAGAAACACAAAAAGAAAATTGATTACACAATCATGAATAGATGAAGAATTAATCAAAGATGGTCCCTGTACTTTAACATCAGAAAACAGGGCATGCAGTAACTGCTTGTGCTAAGCCCTTATCTTTCAGCTAGAAGGAATCACTTCAAGTTAAAACAAGTGCTAGTTGAGCTAAACGTAGCCTGTAGTTACTCCAAGTAATAAAGATGTGCTCAAGAAGTGCAAATGACCTTTGTGCAGATGGAAAACCAATCGTGTTGAAAGCAGAATTAGCCATTCCAGGCAAGTGAACGCTGCCAAAACCTGCTAGTGTCCAAGCGTGCAAAACATGTGCAATGTGAGCTTTTAGAAGAATGTGTCCTCCATGTGACTAAGCAATTAATTTATATGCCAAGGAAACCACAAAGCTAAATAACAGTGAGTACACAATCCATAAAATAAACACAGAGAAAGTGTGCTAACAAGGAGCTCCCATGGAGAAGAGTCCAAATGATATTATCAATTTTAGACAATGGTCTTACCTGAATCAGGAGTGCCCATCGAGAATCCAGAGGAAACCCTAGCCTTTTTATCCAAACTGGACCATTCATCATCTAATCCTCAAAATCAAGTATATATATGAAGTTTAGTAAGTTCAAAATAGGAAAAGAAAGTAACAAGGAATTTGAAGCCATAATAATATGCAAGCATTAGATTTAGACCTGTTCTTGAGCGCTTAGATCTAGAATTAGATTTTGCTAGATCAATATATAGGGTAGATCCCTTTTCAAGATCGAAAACCATCCCCTGCAACCAAGTTTCAGAACCAAGAATTAACAGTTATTGCTAGCATAGCTCGCATAAACAGCATTGCAATTAATCCAAGTATGATCCTAATGCATCAAAATAACCCTCTCTGTCTGTGTGTGTGTGTGTGGTGTGTGTGTGTGTGTGTGTGTGGGGGGGGGCGCTCGCCATTAACTGGATGCTTGAAAAATGAAATTGGAATTGCTTCAAACCACAGAAGGAATATACAATCCTTGTAAAAAATATAAGATCCTGCATAATTCCTGACTAGGACAGAACTTAACTTTCATGCAAAACAAACCCTAAAAAAATGCAGCGCGTTTTACAGGATCAAGGCAAGATGTTCATACATTCAGAGCATGCATGGCTGCAACCGCGGACGGCTGGTCAGTGAATGTAGCAAAGGCAAATGGCTGCAACAATCACAACACATCAGAATAAAGCAACTCAACAGAGATCATGTACAGAGTGAATAAGATATCAGCTGTCCTAATTCTAAGCCTTTAATCACGCATATTCAGCTCATAACCTAATTTCATGGAAAACATTCTTGTTTTTTATTTAACCTAATTTCTCTTACAACCTCGTAAACACGTGCAATTATATAAGAAAAAACTCCCACTTATTCATCACCGAGAAGGATTTTGACCTCGCTAATTAGAAAAACCCTAATTAAAGGAAAAATAATTAATTTCCTAATCTCAAATTCTAATTTAAAAAAAATAGTAAGTACCTGAGAATTTTGAGAAGGGGTACGGAGATGAGAAGATTCGTAGCCAGGGAACTCGCGGAATAAATTGTACATTTCGCGGGGCTTGATGTCATCAGGAAGGCCAGCAACAAAGAGAGTACGAACCTGATCATGTGGGACATAAGCAGGAACACTGACGTAGGATACGAAAGGTGCCGGTGGCGGTTGCGGATGAGGTATGTAAGGGAGGTGATGAGGAGGTGGAGGTGGAATAGGTGCCACCGTTGGTGGCGGAGGTTGCGGTTGGTAGTAGGTTGGGTAGTGACCCGGTGGTGGTGGTGGTGGTGGCGGGTAGTATGCGGCCATGTTTTCCTCCATTGCGTGGGAGAGAGAGAGAGTGAGCCCTTCGATGTTTTTGGGTTCTCGAATTTTTCAACTGTGGAGTTTATGTGACTGGACCAAGTTGGGGACTCGGCCCATTTCATAGGAATTTTCATTATCAAAAACAAATATTGTAGTTTATTATTCTCTGTTCACATTGTCAACAAAGCATAACATTATAAAATAACATAAACAATATTTAAAATTTATACTTCTTATAAATAATGTTGTCAGCATAGCATAAACATTATATAATATTATAAAAAAAAACATGTAGTTCTTATAAAATAATTTTTTATTTATATTAAAAGAAATGGGTTGACGGTGGAGTTGTTTTAACTTCTTATTAAATAGAGTTAAAATTTAGATTTAAAGTTAAATTAAATTCAATCAATATTTATTTTATGATTTTTTTATTTACTATAAATATTTTATTTTTAATATCATGAATATATTTTTATATATTTAACAAATATGTTAAACTATTATATAAAAAATAAAAATATGTTTGATTTTGATGAAAAAACTGGCATTTAATTAAATATTTATTTCAAAAAAAATATTGATTAAAAAAATCCATAATTGATGGTTAAGTACTATACGTGAAAGCGAAATAATGGAAAGATGTTTACGCAATCTACATTGAGATTGGCGAATCTTTCTTTATAATTTATATAACAAATATTCCAAACCGGGTGGAGATTTTAGTCTTTTACTGTGATTATATTTAGTATAATAGTGGAATGATGTTTATGTTCTTAATAAAAACAAAATTAAATGTATTTAATTCAGGAGTATTTTTATATTTTTATATAATTTATTCATCATTATTAAATTATGTGATAGTTTTTATATTTCTGGGATTTTTATGGACGGTAAAATAACATAAATACTCCTAGAGTAAAAAAAAACAATTATATTATTGAGTAGGGATATATTGGTATTTTTGTTCTTTATATAGTTGAATTACAAAAATACCCTTGTGTAACAAATATTCTAAGCCGGGTGGAGATTTTACTATGTTTATATTTAGTACTAGTTACATGACCCGCGTAATACCGCAGGTCAATAGTTTTTGCATAAAAATATCAAAAAAAAATTAAGATCTAAAAGTATTAGGTCTTTTTGCAAAGTTATACCCACGAGTCCTGGGTGTGACTGCAACGCCTGACCCAATACTAATATTTATAATATTAATAATAATATTAAACTTGCATGACCCAAGTTTAAGTGGGTTTGACTGCAATACCAGACCCAATAGTCTTGGATGTGAGTCTAGTTGTAAGGTCATGTCATAAAAGTATGATAATTAAATATATTAATTAAAAAGAAAAAAAAAACAAAAGGAAGAAAAAAATTAATGAAGAAAAAAAAATCTGAAAATTAACTGGATTAACCCTTCAAACCAGGTTAACCCGTCAAACTTTGGATTCATATCATGAAAGTTTGATGACTAAATAGGAGAAAAAAATTAACGAATTAACACAAAATTAACTGGGCTAACCCGTCAAACCCGGGATCCGTGTCATGAAAATTTGATAAATCAATAGAAAAAAAAATTGAACATTAACAAACTAAATTAAACGAAAAAAATTAATTAAAAAGAGAAAAACAAACAAAAAGACATCAACCTTTTCACTGTGAACTACAGTGTGCAGTCCACAGTTAAAAGCATAAAAACAGCAAAAAAAAACAAAAAGAAAAACTAAAAGTATCAGTTGATAACTAAATAGAAAAAAATTTAATATTGATGAACTAAATTAAATAAAAAGAAACAATAAAAGAAAAAAAACTTATAAGAAGAAAAAAACTAATGAAGAAAAAGAAAAAAAATCTAAATTAACTGGGTTAACCCGTTAAACCTGAGATCCGTGTCATGAACAGTGAAAGGCATAAAAAAAGCAAAAAAAAAAACTAAAGGCCTTAGTCTTTTCACTGTGGACTGTATACAATATTAAAAGATAAAATCGGAAGAATAAAACTAATAAGGAAAAAAAAAATCTGAATCAACTTGGTTAACCCGCCAAATCAGGTTAACCCATCAAACCTGGAAAGTGTGATAACTAAATAGAAAAATGATTTATTATTAATGAAATAAATTAAAAAAAAAAAGATTAATTAAAAAGGAAAAAGCAAAGAGAAAAAAAAACCTACAGGAAGAAAAAAACTAATGAAGAAAAAGAAAAAAATCTAAATAAACTGGGTTAATCCATCAAACCTGGGATCCATGTCATGAAAGTCTGATAATTAAATAGAAAAAATTCAATATTAAGAAACTAAATTAAAAAAAGACAAAAAAAAACTAAAGGCATCAGCTTTTTCACAGTGAACTGTATTGTGTAATCCACAGTAAAAGGCTTAAAAAGGAAAAGAGGTAAAAAAAAAGGCACACACCAAAGGTTAAATTTTTTTTCTTCCATAAAAAATATAAAAAAGGCTAAGATCTAAGAGTGTTGGGTCTTTCTGCAAAGATATGCCAAAGAGCCTTTGGTTTAGCTGCAACGCTTGACCCAAGAGTAATATTTATAATATTAATAATAATATTAAACTTACATGACTCAAGTTTAAGTGAGTCTGGTTACAACATCGGACCCAAGAGTCTTGAATGTAGGTTTGGCTGCAAGATCGTGTCATAAAAGTATGATAATTAAATAGATTAATTAAAAAAACAAAGAAAAAAAACCAACAGGAAGAAAAAAACTAATGAAGAATGTCGATACACGACGTCGGGCGATAGCTCCCACTTTTTTTGTTTATTTAACAAAAAAGGTTTTTTCTCAATTGGAGGAATAAAGATTTTATTGGAGTCGCTATCTAGTAATTTGAAGGAACTATAAATTTCAAATTAGACACTAGTCCCAGAGATTCGGGTACGAGGTTAGTTATGATTAAGGGAAGGTAGACACCACCCTTAAAACATCTTTTCAATAGAAAGGTTACCCTTACTTGTGTGTTTTTTTATTTGATTCAAATGCTATTATATTTTTGGCTTATTGGTAATTTGTTTTTTAAAATGGTTAATGTCGGTCCCTAAAATAGGAGACGCGTTAAAAATGACATCAGTCCCTAAAAGTTAGGATACTCGTCTAAAAAATGACATTTTAACCTTAAAAAGGAGAATTACGTCTAGGTTACCAAAAAAAATAATGGACATAATCAATATTTCTAAACCCTAAAAAGGAGAATTACGTCTGGGTTATCCTGGTCGACATGGTTTGAGCCGTATTGACGTGGTCCCTAAAAGTTAGGATACTCATCTAAAAAATAACGTTTTAACCCTAAAAAGAAGAATTACGTCTGGGTTACCAAAAGAAATAATGGACATAATCAATATTTCTAAACCCTAAAAAGGAGAATTACGTCTGGGTTACTCTGGTCGACATGGTTTGACCCGTATTGACCTGGTGGAATCGGTTTTTATGGAAAGATGCGGTTGACTCGAGCAAAATATTTTTTTTGAATTTTAAACTTTTTCTTAATTTTTTTGGTTTTTTATAAAGAATACTAGAAATAAAATAACATTAAAGAAAATCTTGGTGAATCCAAAATTGGGTTACAACAAAGAAAAAGAAAAAAAATCTGAATTAACTGGGTTAACCCTTCAAACCAGGTTAACCCGTCAAACCTGGGATTCGCGTCATGAAAGTTTGATAACTAAATAGAAAAAAAAATTGACGGGTTAACCCGTCAAGTCCGGGATACGTGTCATGAAAGTCTGATAATTAAATAGAAAGAAATCTAACATTAAAAAACTAAACTAAACAAAGAAAAATAATTAAAAACAAAAAAAACAAAAAACAAATTCCGGGTTAACTCGTCAAACTTGAAAAAAAGCAAAGAGAAATTCCAGGATAACTCGTCAAATCAGGTTAACCCGTTAAACCCGGGATCTGTGTCATGAAAGTCTGATAACTAAAAAAAAATTAACATTAACAAACTAAACTAAACAAAAAAAATTCATTAAAAGAAAAAAACACAAAGAAAAAAATCAAAAAAAAAAACCCATAATGGCATAAAAAGCAAATAATAATAATAAAACAAAAAAAAATTAAAAACAAAAAAAAAGCTTAGCGTTTCACTGTGAACTGCACAGTGAAACACTGAACAGTTTTAGTATATGTTATTAATTAAAAAGAAAAAAAAATTCGGGTTAACTCGTCAAACCAGGTTAACCCGTCAAACCCAGGATCCGTGTTATGAAAATCTGATAACTAAATAAAAAAATAACATTAATAAACTAAATTAAACAAAAAAATTCATTAAAATAAAAATACACAAAAAGAGCAAAAAAAAAAAAAAACGCATAAAGACATAGAAAAAAATAAAAACAAAAAAAACAAAAAAAATAAAAACAAAAAAAAAACAAAAAAGAAAGAAAGAAGAAGACTGCTCAGCGTTTCACTGTGGACTTGATTTTTTTTTTTAAAATAGCTTAGTGTTTCACTGTGGACTATACAGTAAAACACTGAATAGTTTTAGTATATGTTATTAATTAAAAAGAAAAAAAAATTTGGGTTAACTCATCAAACCAGGTTAACCCGTCAAACCTGGGATCCGTGTTATGAAAATCTGATAACTAAATAAAAAAATTAACATTAATAAACTAAATTAAACAAAAAAATTCATTAAAAGAAAAATACACAAAGAAAAAAGCAAAAAAAAATGCATAAAGACAGAAAAACAAAAAATAAAAAACAAAAAAAAGGAAAAAAAATAATTAAAAAAAAACAAAAAAGAAAGAAAGAAGAAGACTGCTCAGCGTTTCACTGTGAACTTGCACAGTGAAACACTAAGTAATGAAAGTTTGATAACTAAATAGAAAAAAAATTAATATTAAAAAAAATATTCATTAAAAAAAATAAAGAAAAAAAACTTAAAAAAACAAAGCAAAAAGCAAAAAAAAAAAAGACAGCTCAACGTTTCATTGTGGACTGCACTAAAAAAAATAATTAATTAAAAAGAAAACCAGAAAAAAAATTCGGGTTAACCCGTTAAACCCGGAACCCGTGTTATGAAAGTTTGATAACTAAATAGAAAAAAATTTAATATTAACAAAAAAAATTAAACAAAAAAATAAACAAAAAAATATTCATTAAAAAATAAAAAGAAAAAAACAGCTTAAAAAAGAAAAAAAAGCTAAAAAAAAAGGAAAACCAGAAAAAAAAATCGGGGTTAACCCGTCAAACCCTGAACCCGTGTTATAAAAGTTTGATAACTAAATAAAAAAAATTTAACATTAAAAAAAAATTAAACAAAAAAATATTTATTACAAAAAAACAAATAAAAAAACAACTTAAAAAAAGAAAAAAAAAACAAAAAAGCAAAAAAAAAAAAAAAGAAGGCTGCTCAACATTTCACTGTAGACTTGCACAGTGAAACACACTGAGCAGTTTTAGTTTATTCTGGAATGATGTTTATGTTCTTAATAAAATAATAATAATAATAATAATAATAATAATAATAATAATAATATGTATTTAATTCAAGAGTATTTTTATATTTTTATATAATTTATTTGTTATTATTAAATTATATGATGGTTTTTATGTTTATGCAGTGTTTTTATGGACTGTAAAATAACATAAATACCCCTAGAGTAAAAGAAACAATTATATTGGGTAGGGGTGTATTGGTATTTTTGGTTCTTTATATAGTTGAATTACAAATATGCCCTTGAATTCAAGAAATTTAACGTGTTAGGTTCAAGGTTATTAGAGTCTTTTGCCTTTATTTTTTTTTTTGGTTAATTGTTGGTTTGCACGAGGATAATATAATAATTTATCATTAAATAATATTTTTAATTAGAAAAAATTATTGTATACGCGCCAGCCAACAAGTGAAAGACCTCACTTAGCGATGCATGTGGTAACTTTCAATGGTTAAAAATAGAATTCTACCGTAAAGTCTGATTTCCCGTCGTCACCCTTTTCATTCCAAGATCACCTTCCTCCATGTTACAGGATCATCTATCCCCGCACTATCACACCTTTCCCCTCCTCCTACCTTTCCTAATTATGCAAAACACAATTAAAAAGGAGTCTTGCAAGAAAATGAGGCTTGAATTTGTGGTCGGTTAACAAATGGGGACATTTGATGGAGAAAGGAAAAAAGTGCAGTCCCGAATTCATGTCCACTGTCTTAAGGCAAAACATGATGAGAAGTTGCAGTAATGCACATGTAGGCTGTAGCTGTTGTCAAATAGCATTGAAAGCTCGAGCTGTAAAGAAGAGGGAAAAGGAAAACATAAAGATTGAAGCCGTATATATAAAAAGCTTAGTGGCACTGCACTTAGTAAATGTCCAGGACAAAACTTGACTGAGAACAAAAGCTTATACTAGGAAATAGTGTGGGGATTGTTTTGTAATGATAAAGAGGACCACATCCATAATTGTACCCTAAAAAGCTATCTTTAACCTAAATAAGTGGATTGCTTTTCGATGCTGCTTGAACTTGAATCAGTACATTGATTAGAGAAAATGCAATCATGGTTTTGTGGGATTCTCCTATTGGATTGGAAGAGCTCGAGGTATATGTAATATCAGCATCTAATCTCTGGTATTGGATAAAGCTTTCAGTATGTGGAGAACAATCAAATGAGAATTGACAGGAAATTGAGTGATCATGTTAAAGTTATGGAGCATGCGGAGAAGAGGCCCACTGAGGCCAGAAAGCGCAGCTGGGGATAAAAATGGTCAGGAAAGTAAAGGAGGGAAGAAAAAAGCTCTCTCTGGTTCTTGCTGGAATAGCAAGTAGTCTTTTTTTTTTACCGGAATTCAGAATATGGCCCATTTAGTCTCTTCTGGACTGATCATCCACCTCTCTCAGTACCATGCTGTTGTTTTTTTTTCATAATTATATGTCCACTGTACTAAATCACCTCGTTTGATCCCACAGCTTCACCCCTCAGCTTGATTTCGAATATATTAAAGCTGAGTCAAGGGATCCTCCTCTAGCATTGGATGCTTTGCGATGTTGATTTCGATGGCTTACACATGGTGTCTGCTCATAATTTCTTATATTCGTTTCAACAATAAGATTATGCTGTGTAATCTTAATGGCAGCAATCTCCATCCCTCGAAATCATAGTATTGCCCGAGTCAAAAAGCATGATTGATTACCGAGCAAAACCATCTTGACCACTGCAAAACACACTCTTGAATTCCTGAAAAGCAGCGTGTCCTCGTGTAGGGCATTACTACATACATGAAAGTATTAAGAAACTGGGACGTGTCTAGGAAAAAAGAGAGATTATTATCAATGATACTTGGAAATAACATTTCCCTCTGTCATTTACTAGATTTTTTTTCCCCGCGCTGCGCCATGAGGTTGGTTAATATTTTTAATTTTCGAAATCAACAAGATCAAAATAACCATACAAAAAATCAAAAAAAATATCTTAAACAAAATTCTTAATTATAAAAAAAAATCATAATCAAAATCATAATGATCAAATTTGATATACAAAATAATAAAAGAAAATAATGAGAAACTTAATCGAAAAATATAATTAAAAAATGATAAAAAGAGCAATTAAAAAAATAACAAGCAAGATTGGATAAAAAAACAAACGAAATAAAATATCGAAGGATAAAATTGAAAGAAAAAAACAAATTAAGAAATGATAAAAAAAACAATTACAAAAATAAGGACTAAATCTAAAAATAAAATAAATAAAATAAAATGATGAGGGACAAAATTGAAATAAAATACAAACCAAGAAAAGAATAAAAAAAACAACAATCAAGAAAATGAGTATCATATTTGATATAAAAACTAAACAAAATCAAATGGATATGGATGAAAATGAAAAAAAAAATCTAAAATAAAGAAAGAACAATAAAAAAAGGATCATAATTGAATTTTTTTCTCTATTATTTTTTTAACAAAAAAATACAATTTTTACTTTTTAGCTGAATAAAAAATCAAGCGATTAGTTAGGAGAAAATCATATCAACACTCATTGATTTTTATTTTTTTGCCATTATTTTTTTTATCAAAATAATGTTATTTTTACTTCCTACACAATAAAAAAACCTGATTGACACTGGTAACCTCGATCACTCGACCCAACTCGTGACCCGAGACATGACGATGGTCGATTCCTGGACCGGGGTTTAAAAACATGATAAGAAAATAAACACCAAATATAAAATGAAAATCCAATTGAATTTAAAAAATGAGTGATTAAATTGAAAAAAAAAATTAATCAATAAGAGAACTGGAAAAAAATAAATTTCAATTAGAAAAAGATTAGAAGCAAAATAAATAGAAATAAAAAGAATGAGGATTAGATTTAATAAAAAAATATAAAAATCAAATGCCAAGGGATGAAATTGAAAAATAAATAAATCAAATTCGATATAATTAAAAGATTAAGGACCACTTTACAACTTTACAAGGCCAACCCATTTTTTGAGGTAGAGGAGAGAAAAAAAAGAGAGGAGGAGAAAAATATTTACTGGAGCTCTGTCGGGCTGTTGATGCTGACACGCACCAGCCCACTATATAGAGGGTGGTATAATGCTTCAGACATTGTCATTGAAGGCCATCAACGGGCACCAGGAGACGCCTCACACTCCGCTTAAAAGATGTTAACACTTCTCACTTGTCATCGTGTATTTTATATACACTAACTATTTTTTTAAATTATAAAAAGATCAAAATACCCTTAATTCACATGATAATTTCAAAAAACCCGAGGTTTAAAACCAAAACATACTCCTTGACATTAGGCAGGAAAAAGTTGATTCCAGGAATTATTCGGTAGTTACACTTTATAAACATGTTACAAGGACCAAACGACCTATAACAACGCTAGAAAATTTCTTAAAAGCCATACAATATTTTCTTCATCTTCTTTTTATCAATGTGCAAGTTTTTTTTTTAAAAATTTTTCAATGTGATAAACAATTTTTAAGTGTATTAATTTTAAATATGAAATAAATAAAAAATTAAATAAATTTCAAAGTTAATTTACTAATCAAGTTTAATAAAAATGGGGGCTAACAAACAAAGTATAGACTACGGCTGATGTTTCAATTTCAAAGTATCTCTACTAGGAGAATTGAACGGTATCAATTATGTCGATGTTGCCTTCCAATTAAGGAAAGAATTCGGTGGACCTCTCAATCGATCTAAAATGGAAGTCAGTCAATCCATCATCATTAACAAAATCTGACCACCGAACTCTTTAGAAAGCACAACATTTGTAGTTTTGTGCCGATTAGCCTCCTCCCTTGAATCCTAATCATGATCGTTTTAGGACAAGATGAGGTTGATTTTGATGTTGTGGTGCAGACCAAACACGACACTAACAGCTAAGATCATGTTAAACATAAGAACTAACCATGTAATTAAGTCAATAACTAACAACTAAGATCATGTTAAACATAAGAACTAACCATGTAATTAAGTCAAGGTGGGTACTGTTTGAAATCATATTTACGAGTGGGGGCCTTCTTATGGTTCCTTAGCTAGCATCCAAGCTAACGGTCGAATTAATGAAGTCCAAGAATTCAGAATTAGGTAAAGAAAACGAAACTTCAAGGTTGAGATTTAAGCAAATTTCTCTCCTAACATTTCTTACAGTCAAAGATGTTGCAAGTAATTGTTCTATCCGGCAGTTTGCTTAACTTATATTGTACCCCATTAATCAATTTGATTTTATGTTTAAAAAAATTAAAATTTTTATGTTTTTTTTAATTTTAAATGAATATTTTTTAAAATATTTTCAGATCATTTTGATGTACTGATATCAAAAATAATTTTTAAAAATAAAAAATATTATTTTGATACATTTTTGAGTAACAAATACTTTAAAAAATAATTGTTATTATACTTCTAAACACCCTATAATCAAGCAATGTATATAGATGATAACATATAAATTGACATTACATTTCTTCTAATAGGTGTAACCTTATTTGAAAGAAAAAAAAAAGAAAAAAATACTTTATATTTCACATATAAATTGATAATAAAGAGGTTTGCTTGTTTTTTTTTTTTTTTTATATATTCAAGCTTTAAGGCTAGATTTTTTTTTATTAAACTCATTTAAATTTAAATACAATGTATATGGGAAATATATCTTTTATCAAAAAAACCTAAAAGAAATCATGTATTAAAGTAGCTAATAGTATCTCTAATGAAAAAATCATTTAGAAAAACTAAATTATTGAAACAATTTTTTGAATAGCATAAATAAGATTTTTTTTTATGTGCACTCCAATAAAAAAACACTTATTTTAACAATTCATTTGTATTTTAATATATTTAATATTAATTTTTTTAATTTTTTTTATAAAAGCATTGAGAAAAGTTGCAGAGATGGAAGAATTGATATTTAAATAATGTATTTTAATGCTTTTGAATATTAAGAATTGATTTTTCTTCATTAAAAATTTAAAAAAATAGTTTTTTTTTCCCTACAGCTTTCCATTTGGATCCCCCGGGAAGAAAGGAATAAACCAGCCAAGCTCAAAAAGTTACTTTTAACTCTCATTGCCATTTGCCAACCAAAACGATGAAGGAAAAAAAGACAGCTGGCATTGAGAAATGTAAGCAAATGTAACAAAAGTGGGATTAGTGGATCCAGCCAGCTATAAGGCTTGGTGAAGTTATTAGCACGTGACGGAGGCCCCAGAAAGCTGTTTGTTCCTTCGTCTTACGTTTTGGTTTTGATCCTGGCCGTTGCTTTCGGCTCTTTAGGCCTTCCTTCACTATATAAAAATATATATACTTAAAGACTAGTGCAGGTCTCTTGCTTACCGTGATGTTTAAGTGTTTTTTAAATGTATTTTTAATTTTTTTAATTTTTTTTGATAATTAAAGAAAAATAAAAGAGAAGAAGAAGGGCGGTACTCTTCTTCGAGTACCAGTCTAGGAGTGGAGCGTCTACACGTACGAACACCAAGCAGCAGATACAGACAGCCAGAGGGGGTTGGGCTGCCTTTTATTGGTCGAAGTAAGCTGTTGTACTCGCTCGCTCCAACTCACTCCGACTCACTGCTCCTGCTTTTACTGGTGGTAGTAATATAATATTTGTCTGTCTGCGGCTCAGGAGCAGTGAAGAAAATGAAGCTGCAACAACTTGTTCACACAACAAACAAAAGAGGGAAGAATAATTAATGGAAGTTATTAATTGAGTTTAACAGTGATTACCCCATCCGAACAAATATCCCAACCCCGCCTTCCTCTTGTCTTCGTTGCTGCTCTGTCATTTTCCTCGCCATAATTTCTCTCTAACTAACTAATCTATCTTCCAAGGAAAGTATTTACCTCCTCGTTCCTCTCTCTTCTTCTTCTTCTTAACTGCTTATGGAAATGACACCGTCATCGGAGATTTGTAGTGTTAAGGTTGCGCTTCATATCCGACCCCTTATTGCCGACGAGCGTCTTCAAGGTTGTAAAGATTGTGTTTCTGTTGTTCCTCGACTACCTCAGGTGTCTATGTAGTTCTCTAGTTCCCCACTCTCTCTCTCTCTCTCTTGTTGTTGTATGAGCTGAATTAAGAATTTAATGTAATCTTTGTTGAGTTTCTTGTCTTCTTTCTTGATTATTGATGACCTGAATCTGCTCACTACTTACCTTATTACCATACCTGTACTGCATGCCATTTTCTTTTTCTGTTTGTTGATTTTTTTCCTTCTCTGGCTTTGTTGATAATTCGTTATATTGTTGGACGCGCATAGTCTCTTTATCAATTGTTAGGAAGTTGAATTTTCGGATATTTTAAGAAACAAGGGGTAAGAATGTTGAGGGTTTTGATGATGTCTTAGGTACAAATTGGGACACATTCATTTACATTTGATCATGTCTATGGAAATGGTGGCGCAGAGTCATCTGCCATGTTTGAACAATGTGTTGCTCCACTTGTTGATGGATTGTTCCAAGGATACAATGCCACGGTTCTTGCGTATGGTCAGGTAATGCCTACCCCGCCCCAAATATTACCTTCAATACAATGCCACTGCTCTTGCATATGATTTCTCACGAATGCTGGGTTTTCTAATTGGAGATTGATAATGATACACATACACACACACACACGGTGCTGCAGACGGGATCGGGGAAAACATATACCATGGGAACTGGCTTCAAAGATGGTTGCCAGACCGGACTGATTCCTCAAGTTATGGGTGCATTATTCAACAAGATTGAAACGCTGAAGCATCAAACGGAATTCCAATTGCATGTGTCCTTCATAGAGGTAGGTATTTCATAGAGAAACTGTCAGTCTCAGATGATTAAGGACCTAAAGATATGCCCTGAGTCGTGCACCATAAATGGTGCTAACTATTTAGTTCAATGCATCATGTTTGGTATGTAAAAAGATATTAATCTTCAAAGCTTCCTCTACAGAACTATGTAATTATATGAAAAGGGGAAAATCAAATTTTAAATTAAAATGATATTGACTAACATGTGGTAGGTTAAAATATCTTTTCTTGTGTTAATGCCATGGACACTGAGAAGAAATTTTGGACAGAAATCCAGTTTTATATAGTGTATAAATTGGCAACTGATGGATAGGCTGCTATTCTTTTGTCATAGAATGTTCATTAATACATGATTTCCTCCATGTTGAGCATTTAATTATTGGGTTTCCAATTTGAAGATCTTAAGGGAAGAAGTGAGAGACTTGCTGGATTCTGCATCTGAGAGTAAATCAGTGGTTGCTAATGGACATGCTGGGAAAGTTGCAGTTCCTGGGAAGTCTCCAATACAAATTCGTGAAGCATCGAATGGAGTTATAACTCTAGCAGGATCAACTGAAGTAGCTGTCAGTACATTGCAAGAAATGGCAGCGTGCTTGGAGCAAGGATCATTATGTAGGGCAACAGGAAGTACAAATATGAATAACCAGTCCAGGTAAACTGTGAACATCAAAAGATCCATTCTGCCTAATTTAAGATTTCATTCTGACTAACTTTCCATGCCTTCCTATTGAAGCAATTAAAACTTTTGGTTGAGAAACACTCTTCAATTACTTTTGCTATTTGAAAGTTGATATTAACTATGAAACTTCACTTTACAATTGGGGGTAATCCTTTCTATTTAATAGGTAACTAAATTTCTCAAATATCCATAGCTGTATTTGACAGCAAAACAAGTATTGAATGGAAGATGAGGCTTCAAAAAGAATACGATAGTAAGAAAGTAAAATATGGCAAACGATGGAAAATTCACTTAAGGAGTTTGGTAATCATATGGTAATCTTTTTGTGCTGAGTTCATAAAATAATTAGTATTTTTTTTTGTCCATCTACGTTCCATTTTAGCTGCAAAAACAGGGTTCTCTCCTTTTTGCTAGAGATAGGTATATTGAAGTTATAAATGTAGATGCTATGAAGGCTTATTTCATCATTATAACTTGGCAATGTATTTTCATAGTCTAATGTCATGTCGTTCCCTTCTTCATGTTCATAAAAGTCGGTCGCATGCCATATTCACGATCACATTAGAACAGATGCGCAAACTCCATTCAGTTTCTCCTGTTAATGACACTCCAGATGAGGATATGGGTGAAGAGTATTTCTGTGCAAAGCTCCATTTGGTAGATCTAGCTGGATCTGAACGAGCAAAAAGAACTGGTACTGACGGTCTTCGTTTGAAAGAAGGTAGGTAAATGAACTTTAGCTAACATACTCTAGCTTTTTCTCTCACTACTATTCTCTCTCTCTCTCTCTCTCTCACACACACACACACACACACACACACACACACATGGCTGACCTCATCAAGTCTGGGATTGAGGCTTGGTTGTTGTTGTGACAAAGTATCAACTATGTTTACACGAGCAGGTATTCACATTAATAAGGGGCTTCTTGCACTTGGTAATGTCATCAGTGCTTTGGGGGATGAAAAAAAGCGAAAAGAAGGCATGCATGTTCCCTACCGAGACAGTAAACTGACCCGACTCTTACAGGTTAGACTAACAAAGAAAAATGTTTGTTCATGTTACTAATTCGTGTAGCTAATGTTGACATGATTCATGCAATTCCCTAATATCTATGCAACCAATGGTTACGCTGATTTCCCATGTTACTGACATCTCATCAGCATATTTTACTATGTTATTACAAACTAAAAAGGTCAATGCAAATTAAAAGAAACATTTGCCTTATAAAGCATATGACTTGGTAATTCTCATTATGCATTTGTCTTACAACAAGTTCCATTCAGATAGGTCACGTTACAAGGCTCTCAGTAATTTTTATTTTTTTATTTTTTTTTATGGATGTTGAGTAATTCTTAAGTGGTCAAATGCAAAGTCTGATATTTATGGGCCTCTCCGCTTGGTATTTTAAGCTTCAGATGTCTCAATTGTTTTAAGTAGTGAAAAACGTTTTTGCACATAGTATACATTAAAGCTACACATTAAGACTAAATAGGTGCTAATTAGTATTAGCAAAAATGCCGGTAAGATGCTTAAATTTAATACGAGTCTACTTTCTGATGATTAAAATTTTGGGCTGATGAACATGGTATAGGAGAGGCCAATATTGTCTTGGTTTGTTATTGTTGTTTCTCCATGTGCTGTGCACCTCTGTTAGGCTACACTTACTGTGTTTGTTTCAGCTGTTAAGCATTATGCTGCAAACAACAAGGGATTGAGGATATTAACAAACAATGTAGTTTCATACGGCTGTTCATAGTGTAGGAAACTTTTCACCTACTAGTTAGTCATTTGGTAATTGGCGGGTTCATAATGGGTGTAGTTATGTATGTTAAAATTTAGTTGTTGGGGCTTTAGACATTAGGTATCAGTTGATAATGGTTCCGCATTTTTGGTTTTAAAATTTAATGGAACACAATATCAGAGTGGTGGATTTGTTGGCATCAGAAATTACAAACAAGATCTTTTCCAGGTCTTACCAGAATTTAGGAAGTGTTAAAGAGTTTCCTTTTGCCAATTCAATTTCTCTTCTTAATGTTTCTGATTATTCTTTGGCAGGATTCTCTTGGTGGAAACAGCAAAACTGTTATGATAGGTAATCAATAGTTATGCTAAAATTTTCTTTAAAAGCACCTTTTGGTGACAAGATGCAGATATTTTCAAGATATCTTGATTTAGATTGCTATCTATAATGTAATTAGAAACTTATATTGTTCTTCAATTTCTGAAAGTTTTCTTTCTTCCAGCTTGCATCAGTCCTGCTGACATCAATGCTGAGGAGACTCTCAACACTCTCAAATACGCAAACCGTGCACGCAATATTCAAAATAAGCCAGTTGTAAGTTTCTTCTATCACTTAAATATTGCGTGGCCTGCCATACATATCTTGTAGATTGTAAAATTGATCAGGTCTCAACTGCCACCTATCGTGATGCAATGAATCTCTTTTTGTTATACAGGCTAATAGAGATTTAATATCCAATGAGATGCAACAGATGCGCCAACAGTTAAAGTACTTGCAGGCAGAACTTTGTGCTCGCGGGGTTACAGCTGCTTCAGATGAAGTACAGGTATATGCAATCTTCTAATACCATGATTCGATCAAGTTAGTTCATTTTGTTTTTAGGGAAATATATGCCTTTAGTTGTGGTATGCTTAATGAGTTAAAACCTTTGCTTCAACAGGTTCTCAGGGAAAGGATTGCTTGGCTTGAGGCTACAAATGAGGACCTTTCTCGAAAACTTCATGAATACCGGAGCCGATGTGCTATTACAGAGAAGTGTGAAATTGATGCTTATGTATGTCAAAGGAAATTCTAATTTTTATCTATTCTCTTTTCTTATTCTGGTTTTGTTTTCCCCAAAATAATATTTCCTTATTGGTACCTTATGGTTTTATTTACATTTTTTTCACTAATGTAGTGACATCTAATTTTAATTATTAGATTCATAGTAATGCATTTTGGTTTTAAACCTCAGGAGGGGCATGCCACTTCTGCAAAAAGTGATGGACTTAAGAGGAACTTTCAGAGTATGGACTCATCTGAGTATTATATGGATGAAGGCATATCAGGTAAATTTCTTGTTTACTAATATTGTCCAGCCTGTTGTAGAAGAATAATTTAGGGAGTAGATCAAAGGAGCTGCCACACCTATTATGGTTATATTATGCAAGTCATGTGTTCCATTTGCCACTTCTCTTACATCTTGATTGCAACTGCATTCTGCAGGTGATAGCTCTGGGGAAATTGATGAAGCAGCAAAAGAATGGGAGCACACACTTATACAAAGCACAATGGATAAAGAATTGAATGAGCTGAACAAACGTTTGGAGCAAAAAGAGGTTCTGTTTGTGGCCTTGTTCTATAAATCTCATACATTGATGATAAGAAATGATTTTGTTAGTTTAACGATTGGAAAAATAAGTACTTTAGATTGAAATTAATTTTTCATCCAAAAAAATAATAATAAAAACTTTCGATCCAGCTAATATATATTCACACACACCCATGCATTTAAAATAAAGGTGCGTGTGTTTCTATTTCCATTTTCCATTGCACATCATCCATTTTATTGTGGCTGGTTTGATCTTTTGTGGGACCTACAACCTTTGATGTTTGGAGATGTTAGAGTTTCTAAAGTCTGAGTGCTTACATCTCCTTTTTGTTTTCTTGGAGCATTTTTGTGTGTGTGTTGCCCTGTAGCACCAATGCTCCTAATAAAACTCTTGGTGCCTCCTGAAACTATCCATGCTGTTTCTTCTATGAAAATATCGATTATTTGAAACATTCTACAAAATAGGAAGGTGATGCTTTTGGAACTTATTCTATTTTGTGTTGTTTGAAGAACTGGATATGCAGATTTTTGCTATGACTATTTAATAACCTTCTTTTGGGTGGACAGGAATGTAACAATGCAGGCTGGCATATCTTCTAAGTTAGTTGATTTTTAGTTTTAACTTATCCAAGGAACCTATTTTTGCGTTGCTTCTTAGTCAAACTAACTTGATGCTGATGTATAAGCATGTTATCTTATAATAGCCAAGCATGTCCAATTCTAGTTGCCATATGCAGTCATACTCCCTTAAGTAACCTTAAATGTTGATTATCGATTAAACTTCATTTCCCCCCCCCCCCCCCAAGAAATTCTTACATTTTAGTGATCAAAATCACAAAGAAATTCTTTTGATATCTGTCCAGCATGTTGAGTTTGGCCTCAGTTTACTCTTTTTTTATGCAGTCTGAGATGAAACTTTTTGGAGGGGTTGACACTGAAGTTCTGAAGCAGCAGTTCAGGAAGAAAATCTTGGAACTCGAGGAAGAGAAAAGAACTGTTCAGGTAAATTGTACATGATTGAATATTTGCTGTTTACTTCAGCTTCACTGTTATGGCTGATGATAAGTAAAATGAACACAGCAAGAGAGGGATCATTTATTGGTTGAAATTGAGAACCTTGCTGCCAATTCTGATGGACAAGCACAGAAAACACAAGATATTCATTCTCAGAAATTAAAAGCACTTGAGGCACAGGTGACATTATGCTTCATCTGGTCGTCATTCTGTTGGCATGACATGTTCTTTTGTGTGATTGTAAGCTATATTCCATCATACATATTCAGATTTTAGATCTTAAAAAGAAACAAGAAAGCCACTTCGAGCTTTTGAAGCAAAAACAAAGAAGTGATGAAGCAGCGAATAGGTTGCAAGCTGAAATACAATATATCAAGGCTCAAAAGGTTGGTTTCCACTCAGCTTTTGCAAATTTTTTGATTACCTTAATCATATCTTATGTTTTTGATATTTCTCCAACTCATGCATTCTTCAATTTTTAGGTTCAGTTGCAACACAAGATAAAACAAGAAGCAGAACAATTTCGACAATGGAAGGCCAGTCAAGAGAAGGAATTGCTGCAGGTGATTCACTATCCAAAAGAAGAAGAAGAAAAAAGAAACGACAATGTTGGGCTATGCTTTGTTGCAAAATCATTTTTTTAATCCATCACTTTGATGTTTTCAAACATGGTGTTGGCAAGTTCTGTCATACTTTATTCTTTTTTTATAATTGTGTGCTTCTGTGGTTTTGATTTTGGTTTTGCTCAAGCAGCTAAGAAAGGAGGGCAGGAGAAATGAGCATGAGAGGCATAAGCTTGAAGCCCTGCATCAACGTCAGAAAATGGTAAGGAACTATATCTGGCAAGGCATAGTATAAGCATTAGTATCATGAATAACATCTTACCGGTGCTTCTGTTTTCCATATATTTTTTCATGTTTGTGCACTGCCTGTTTCTTATAGCAGTTCTGTAGGCCAAACTAGGTCATGTGCTGGGGTGTGGCAACTAATACCGAGCATTGACTAGGCTTTGTAGTTGATTTGTTTTATTAATATTTAAGGAAGGTTGCATCGGTGTTCTCTTGTTTCAGGTTCTTCAAAGGAAGACAGAGGAGGCGGCAATGGCTAGCAAAAGGCTAAAGGAGTTGTTGGAAGCCCGCAAGTCTTCACCACGTGAGAGCTCAGGTAAATATTTTTTCTTTGAATTAGTTTCTTTAAAATTTATGATACACTGATTGTTTTATTGTCCCTTACAGCTAATTCCAATGGACATTTATCGCCTGGGCAGGTAATGATCTAGACTTCTCCAGTTGATTATAGTGTAATAAGTTGATAGAGTCAACATCTTTTGTTCAAATCAGAGCAACCTCTGAATGGACTGATTGGGTTCAGTTTAGGCTCTAAGTCATAATCAACATGTTCCTTCTCTGTGTTTGTTTTGAAAATATTATATGTTTAACATGATTAGGTTCATATGCTGGATGCCTTTGTCTGCCTTTTAAAACATTATAAGAAGTGTGCTTATTTCAATTTCTTCCGGTGTCTTTTAAAACATTATGAGCTACCTCATAAAGACTATGAAGCAGTAAGCTTGACCTATTGAAATGACCCATCAGTGAATTGGATCATATTTTAGCCTACAAAATCATTATGAGAAATAAGTTAATTTGAGTTTGATTTTTAGGGCAATGAAAAATCCTTAAGAAGATGGCTTGATCACGAGCTTGAAGTCATGGTGAAAGTGCATGAAGTTCGTCTTCAACATGAGAAGCAAAAACAAGAGTATGTAGTCAATAAATCACTTTTCTTTGTTGCTATCTGTACATGCTTTCTTCAACATGCTATGGTTATTTTATTAATTAGAACAACTCAACAGACATGCTGCACTAGCGGAGGAGTTAGCCTTGTTGAAACAAGTGAACCAGCTCTCTCCAAATGGGGGTAGTCCACAAGAAGGAAAGAATGGACATAGACATACTAGGTATATTTCTAATTAATTGCTCTCATTTGTAACCTGCAAATATGATTGTTTAACCAGCTTCAAACCTGAGTATGATTCATGAAACAATCGATGGATGTATTTGGGATTATGCATGAAGAAAATCTCTTATGATGTAATAAGATGGAAATACAGGTATCCTTTTCTTTATTGGATTAATTTAGAGGTTTGTGTTTCTTTCACCCAACCAGATTGATGTTGATGTCACCAAATGCAAGAATGGCTAGAATTGCTTTTTTGGAGAACATGCTGAGAGTATCTGCAAGTGCCCTAGCAACAATGGCTTCACAACTTTCAGAAGCAGGAGAAAGAGAGCGTACCTTTATTGGTCGTGGACATTGGAACCAAATACGCTCAATGGGAGAAGCTAAGAACCTGCTTCAGTATATGCTTACTGCAGCTGCAGATGATAGGTGCAGTGAAAACATGGACCTTTTCTTTTGGCAATCAGATTTTGTTGTGATATACCTTCCCAAAGAATTTCAGTCAGTTTTGATTCACTAACTTCTAATTTCAGTCAGTTTGATATACGGAAAATGTAAGGCTAATCTGTGCCCAGTTAAGTAAAAGATTATATAAGCTAAGTGATTAGAAGTAGAAAAGAGCCACTTTTAGATTCACTTTTACATGGACATTCTCCTTTACCAATTTACACTGACATAATTTTCCGTGAAACAAACAAACAGGAGAAGAAAAGAAGATGAAAGTTGATGGTGGTTTACATGGACAAGGATCAAATGTTTTACTAGGATTATTCATTATTTAGACTCTGTACTTCCAATTTTACTTGCCCAAATTACCTTCTTCCCTCTGTAATTGGATTAACTGATGACAGTGTCAATTGTAGCTTATTTATAGCGATAAAATTTGGTGGATGTCTGTTAGAACTGACTATTGTAGCATCCATTTGTCATCAGATGCCGATTGTGGGAAAAGAATATGGAAATCAAGGAAACTAAAGATGAATTGAATGATCTTTTGATCTTACTAAGACAAAGTGAGATCCAGAGGAAGGACCTTCTGAAGGAGCAAAAGATGAGAGAACAAGCTATTGCAATTGCCTTTGCCTCATCAGCTTCGGTGAGAATGCCTACTCAACATTTCATAGTTTTCATCATCATACGTGCTACATTTGTTCTTCTAATTCGAAGTCATGAATTGTAATATCCTAGATTTTGGTCAACTTTAAGCATAGAGATTTGTAAGAGATGATCCATTAACCCCTCAACATAGGCTGAAATATTTGCCTGGCGACAACATTTTGTAAATACTTGTGTAACATTTTGCTTCAATTGTCCATTCATGTGATATCGTAAATGGGTTTCTATTACTTGTGATTCAACAATATTCTGGAATTTGTGATGAAAACACCATTTCTTTCCTGATTCCTGGCTTCTAACCCCTAGCACCAATGAATGAGGATCCTAGTTCCTTTTTTATTTTTTGGGAGGAAGTGTAATTTTCTTACTCTTATGAATCAAAATCAACAGGATAGCTCACGCAGTTCTTCGAAGCATTATGCAGACAACATGAGTGGTCATTTGTCTCCAATGTTGCTTCCAGCGCCAAAGCAACTAAAATTTACACCTGGGATTGTTAATGGGCCTGCTAGAGAATCGGTGGCATTTCTAGACCAAACGGGAAAGGTAATTCCCCTGCTTCTAGCTGTATTTGAGAGTGTGGCTTCCCCTTTGATTAATAAACGCAATTATGCTGCGAGTTTAGATAGTACCGGTTGGACATTTGTCAATGAAGAAATTGGCAGCTTTAGGGCAAACTGGAAAACTCTGGCGATGGAAGAGGAGTCATCATCAGTGGCTGCTTCAGTTCAAATGGAAGTGGCAGAAACCATGGAAGCTCTCAGAGTGGATCAAACACAGTGATGAAACAATCATGAGGTCAAGGCCTCGCTCACAGGCTCTGATATGACCACGACATGCTGTACATATATCTTGCTTGCTTATATGATCTGACTCATGGTTGAGTGAAACTCATGAGGTAAGTCTTGCTCTTGTTTTTCATATATTTTTACCATCATACCAGGTGGATTGAAAATTTTGTTAATTTTTAGTATTTGAACATAATGTTCTATACACTGTGCAACCCCATGGTAGAGTTGCAGTGGGCAGATTATTCTTAATACCAAAATTATCATAGAATCATTAAACTTTGGATTTAAACTCGCGTAAAACTGTCATCTTTAAACTACCATGAGATCGGTGTGGACAACTTGTGATTCCAATAAATCGTGGCAGCAGATCTGATGATGCCCTTTCTGCAGGAAAAGATTGAGTTAATTTTTTCCTTTTACTCTGGTGATTTAAAGCATCAGGAGCCCTTGAATATGGACTGTGGCCCTCTTTTCCTGAGTAACTTTCTGCATGCCCCGTGCTTAAACCGGCTCCACAGATCTGTTATTATGTTGTCATTCTGCCAAGGAATCAAACCCATGTCATCTTGAGTGATTGGTTTAGCTTTACTACCCTTTAAATTCTTATTTCTCCCTGCAAGAATGCATGACATCTATTTTCCTTGCAACAATACAGGCTGTTGTACATTGGCAAAGAGGTTACTATAGAGAGAGAATGGGAAATTACTGATGCCGTCTTAAATCATGACATCTGCATCTTCTCATGCTGATGGGTTAACCGAAATTTTGGAAAATGGCTGAAGGTTTGAGCAACTGAGCATGTGTGTATGATAGAAGATTTTGATGCTGTGCTTCAGGATGTGGATTTTTCCTGTTAATCTATTGAGTTTATTGCTATTAAAAAATAATAAGAGGAAATGTTTCCTTTCATTGTAGGTTGTTTCCAGTTTGCCTGTACATGTTACGATTTAGTTCAAGAGATATAAATAAAGAGTAGTTTTTTGGTCCAGCAGCTAGCCCTGTTCCTTAGTTCATTCGGGAATCCTAGCGTGGCTTCAAGTCTTGACACATTTTGTTGACTTTGATATAATTCTGGAGCCCAAAACACTGTGAAATGGTGGGTTATTGAATTAGAGGCGATTGCCGAAGGGCTGCCATGTAAAAATAAAGCATGGTCCCTGCATGAAACTAAAGTGACTTTCATATATTCTATTATTTCTCCACACTCTATCAGTCCCAGAGACTTTCCATTGTCAGTTTTCGTGAATGCTTGCACAGGGAAATCAAATGGAACTGCCTTGAGTTGAATTATTCAAATCAGATCAGTGCTTTTCTTACAGTCTGGGCCCAGTGGGGTCTGGCTAGACAAAAACTGGAGATGCAGGCCATTGCCTCTGAAAACTGAAAGGGATCCAATTATGAAAAATATCACCGATCATGTACTCAAAAGTAGAGCAGGATGCAGCCCGCAGGGCCATCTCATGAAGATGATACTATCTGAAAAGGAGCAACTTTACCATTGTAGGGGTGAAAGCCAACTCGCTAAATGACAGCCTTTGCAGCGCTGCTATGGCGTGTTGTGTGCATCTTTGTAAGGCGTGGGATACATTGGGGATAAGTTTCTCATCAACAAAATTATTAGATAAAACCATTGTAGCTATCACAAATGCTGTTGATTACTTGGTTATGGTTTGTGGTTTAGGTAGGACCACTCCTTTACAGTAAAGATGCCCTTTATGAGGTGGCATTATTGGGATGTTCGGATAGAAAAATGGAAGGATGATTCATTTGAGAGGTCTGGTTGACCTTTATCGTATTCTCACCTCCGATAAGGTCTTGTGAGTGGAGGAGGTCATCTAGGATTCCCAAACGCATTGGTCTGGAGATTGATTCATCTTCAGTTAGCCCAGCTGCATAGTCGTTAACTGTTGAATCCTTCATGGCTGCTATGAGCTAGTGCCTTCATTGATGAGAAGTAATTCAGGTATGATGGCATGGTTGCTGGGAAAGCAGTTAACCAGCTCCATCTCCACCGTTTTTTTCAACATTATCTTCACTTCAGTTTCAACTTCTATATCATGAAAATCATGTTACTCGTGCAATCTCCAATTCTCTATCTCTCCACACATCAAATCCATGCCCATGTATGCTCCTGTTCTTTGGCAATAGATGGTCCTTTTTATGTTGCTATTCATCGAGAGTGCTTTGGGCTCTCCTGCTTGAAAATATGTGGACATTTATCTTAAAAAGGACTTCGTATCGACTCGGTCCAAACCTTCATTGGTAGATTTGGCAAGAAAAACAGATACTGCGTAATCATGAAGTAAACCTCAAAAATCAAAATGATCATAAACACTCCATAAGAGGGGAAAAAGAGAGGAAAAAAACAAGCAGCCTTTACAAAATCATGATCTATATCCCACATCCGTGACATCGAGAACGGTGGTAACCTCTGCAGGGGAAGTCTGGAGAAATGAAAATTTTCCCATTTCACGCATAGCTCGCATTGATCATTCCATTCTATAATTCTTCAAGGGGGTACATACCTTCCAAAAGGACAGTTCTGATAGCCCGAGTTCAATTCTCCTATGCTTTCAATTGTGTGAAAACAGACAAAGGAGCTATGAATATCCATCAGCTGCATTATCTTCTACCATGACATTGTCCTTTATCTCTTGTATCATCTTTAACACTTGCCACATTGCCGGCCTCTGTTCCGGTGAGGTCAAGCTACAAACACTAGCAACTTCAGTAAGCATTCCAAGCTGGTTGTCATCCCCACTACCGTCATCTCTCACTGTTCTGACCCAGTCCAACATATCAGCAGGCACAAGGTATGGATGTTGTGATGGATGTTTACCAGTCAAAAGCTCCAGTAACAGCACACCAAATGCATAGACATCAGATTTGGAAGTGGCTCGACGGCTAGCCTTGCGAGTCTCAGGTGCTTTACAAGCTGCAGAATCAGGATTTTCACTAGAAGAAGTGTCTGCAAGCATGGCAAGGCAGTAGTCTGTGATGCAGGCCTCAAAATCAGCTCCAAGTAGAACATTGGCGGATTTCAGGTTTCCATGTACAAGGTTTGACGTTTGATGGATGTAAGCAAGACCCTGTGCCACATCTTCTGCTATCTTCAAGCATGATGTCCAATGAAGTGGCTTTGCCCTTGTTGATCTTGAACCTGCACAAATTATTCTGTTATAAACTATGTATGAAAAAAATTCTTTGATAGCAGTAACAAGGATGCAAAATCTGTTCAAACATAAAACAAATTGATGACATTTGATTGGAAGATGAGAACCACACTGACGAAAAGTGATCATGCCATGCATATCCATCAGAGGCATCCAAAAAATAAATGATAAAATCCAGCCCTTTTTTATTTTTATTTTAACAAAGGCCTTTCATAATCTCAGCTAAAGTTATGACAGCGCCATCATCACAAAATTGTTTTAATATAAGAGTTTTTCAAATACAATTTCTAGAAAACATGCAATTAGAATGGCAACGCAATACATGCAGTATTAACAATTGGGAAAACATAAGCATCCTATACAATCTACAGGATGAGGATCAATTAAGGCAGAACAATAACCTTTTCTTTTATGAAAGTTAAATTGTATTAAGAAAAGCATTAGCCACTACGCTTATGCTTATGCTTGGGAGTGCAGTAGCTTACGCTTTTGGGTGTGTTTCTCTTGAAAAAGCATCAAATTGATGTTTTTAGAAGATGGCTAACACTGCCAACAGAAGGTACCATTACACCCAGGCTTTATATTCAACATTTCTATCTACGCTTAATTCATATGCTAAACAATTATGAGCCTGTCGAAAGATAAGCACCATTAATTCCTCCCAATCATTTGGATAAACAATAAGATCAGTCAACAAAAGAATGAACTCTCTGATTTTGTCACTAGAGTGTTGACCATGAAGAATGGCATCATGGTCTCAAAAGATGATAATCATGCGTCTTCCTAACATGATTTTCTTGGTACAATTTACTATGAAGATCGTACGATGATACCAAGAACAAAGACTAAGATTTAAACTTCAAAAAACTAACAGCAGAGCAGCATGTAAATGTACCATTCAGTGATTCATGTTAATGTTGATCAGTTGCGGAACCACCCATGCTTTGAGATTGTTTCATTACATCAACGGAGCTGTAAGGACAAAATTTTCTATTCACTTTGACTTGCTGTCTAGCCAACAATATGATTAAAGCCACTACATTTCTTTATAAATAATTGGTTCATTTTGAAAACAACACCGTGATTGTCGGCAGTGGAACATGAACATTAGAATCCAAATTCTTAAAAAGCTGCAACAGTTTAGAGGTTACGAGCCATCCAATGCTAAATAGCACACACGTCCAGACATTACCAAACAGTGACATAACACATCAGGACACTACTCGCAGATGGGTCCAACTGGATTATTTATTTTTCTTATCTAGGTCCATTATAAATGAAATGAAATCTTGGCTGAACTTTCCTTTTCATGTATTCATTGAATTTAACTGAAATGCCAGAAATTTATCTGAGCAAAATTGCCATTGGTTTGCTCTCTCTACGTTGTCATTCTAGCGTTCGCATCATATGCGAGACCTAGAGAAATATAATTTCTCATGAATGTACCGGTTTGGATAAAGACTTGTTGCTTAAGGCCTGCCTGTGACCTGAGAAGGATTTAGCATCGGTGCTAAGAGCTAGCCCGAAAATACCTTAAATGTTAAAATTAAGAAGAAAAACCATGTAGTGGAGATGTGGTCCTAACTCAGAAAGTGACGAAATCAGAAACAGAAACAAGAGAAATGTAGTTCTGCCAAGGCAAACTTCAAGAAAGAAAGGGGAAAAAAACAAAGTAATACCATGAATGAGATTGAAGAGGCTGCCATTGGGTTGATAATCAAAGATAACAAGCCTTTCTCCTTTAGCTTGAAAATAAGCAGCGATTGGCACCAAATTTGGGTGTCTAAGCGCACCGACAACATCCATGTGCCTCTCAAACACATCACTACTAGTAATTGCAGTCTTACTAGCATCTAGCCTTTTCACTGTAACAATCAATTGATTATCAAGAACAGCTTTATAAGTAGTTCCAATCGTACCCCTCCCCAGCAACTCGGCAGATGCCCTCATTAACTGCTCTAATGTATAAACCTGTGTTTTCCCTCCACAAAACACTAAACTCCCACTCTTCTCTGCTTTCCTAACTTGTTGAACCAGCCCTTCTTTCGCCTTCGTATTTATAATCTCATGACCCTTCTCTCCAACTTGACTTTGCATTGCCGGATTGTTCGAAGGTGTTCTGACCGGAGAAGTCGTCCCGGTCACCACTTGTTCTTTCTCTTCTTCGGCATGTC
This sequence comes from Populus nigra, assembly GCF_951802175.1. Classification (NCBI taxonomy): domain Eukaryota; kingdom Viridiplantae; phylum Streptophyta; class Magnoliopsida; order Malpighiales; family Salicaceae; genus Populus; species Populus nigra. Next base: position 10,824,177 of record NC_084865.1, on the reverse strand, counting down.
TTTCTTGCTTCTGTTTCTTGACCAAAACCAAAACAAAGCACAGCAAAGACAGTACTAAAACCGAAACCCCAACAGTAAATCCCAATACAACACCACTTCTACTAGGCTTCTGCTTAGAAGGAGGAGTTATAGATACTACAACCCCACCTCCAGCTTGAGCGCTTTGTCCAAACGGCACTCCTGCCGGCGAACTAGCAGTAGGAGAAGCCGAAGAATCAAAAAATGGAGACCGTGGCTTGCAAGCCTTATTAATAATCTCTCCACAAAGATAAGGATTTAAGGAGAAAGAGGAAGTGTCAAAACGTGACAATGTAGGGGTCAAAGGAATGGGGCCGGTAAGGTTATTACCAGAAACATTAAAGAAAACAAGAAGTCGGAGGTCTAAAGAAGGGAGTGTCCCGTTAAACTGATTAAACTCGAGTTGGAGCGAGTTTAACCGGTCCAAAGAAGATAAATTTACCGGAAGCTGTCCAGCGAGATTGTTGTACGAAAGATCAAGAACTGTTAATCTATGGAGCAATAAAATGGAAGGAGGGAAAGAAGCAGAGAAAGAGTTATGGTTTAAAAACAGAGATTTTAGGTTAAAGAGTGGGGACAAGTCAGGAATGGGACCGGAGAGGGAGTTGTTTTGGAGAGAAAGGACACGAAGTTGGTCGAGCCGGGAAAGAGTGAAGGGAGGGAAAGTCCCACGCAGACCGAAACCTTGAAGGACAACACGGACAACACGGCCTTGAGCACATTTGATGCCTTGCCATTGACAGTAGTCAAAACGTTCGTTGAGGGTGTAGAAGAGTTTGTTGTCTAAGTCAGCTTTGGATTTGAAAGAGAGGATGGAAACTGCGTCTAGTGGGGGAAGGTAGGTTGTTTGCTCAAGCTGAGAGGTGGTGAGGGTGGTGAGGAGGAGGAGGAGGAGGAGGAGGAGGAGGAGGAGAGGGTTGCTTAGTGGCATTGTGAAGTGGGAAGTGGAGGATGTATGTGGTTGCTTCATATTGTCGAGTGTTGGTGGGCAGCTGGCTGGGTTTTTAGCGAGTGGGATATTCAGAAAGTCACGTGGAAGTACAGAATGGAGAGAAATTGAGCGATTTTTTAGGGTGTATTGTCTAGTACGAGGGTTCTTTATTATTGCGTTCGAAACATGCTTTTTTTAATAATTTTAATATACTAATATTAAATTAACATGATAAAGTTTTTTCTATATACTTAATTTGTTTCATTTAATGTGTCATCCATAGTGATCTCACAGGTTAGATGTTGTAGATCTTTGTCTTAATTTTAATTTTTTTTTATTATATTAACTTTGATAATGAACTTATTTTATTATTAAATATTTATTTCTCCGCACAGCTAGTTATGTTTTAAATTACATTAGCAACATCAAACATTTAAATTATGCTTTTTTTAAAAAATAAATCCATCATAAAAACAAATATCAAAATGATTATAAGCTCTAAAATGCAAAAAAAAAAAATTCTCAATGCTCATGGAGCCCTAAAATGTTGATAGCTTCCTCGCCGTAATACAGAGTTTATTTGATATTATAGTAATAATTATTTTTTAAAATATTTTTAAGAAATATATTAATATTTTGTAATATTTACATATAAAAACATAAAAATATAATTTAAAAAAAATAAATTTTTTTTAAACATGAAAACAAACAATTTTAAAAGTCGCGCGTAGCTCCTGTAGGTTGCAGCAAAGTCCATCTGGCAACACTGCAATGCAGTATCTGTGAATTTTCAGACAGTATTATACCCAATGAAACGCACCCTGTATGGCTTCGATTTGTAAAATCTACAGTGGCACCCATTTGTCATGGCTCTGTCATGTGTGGACCTATGGTTCTGTGCTCTTTCTGCTCCAAGTTAGTGGTCATGATAAGTGGTGCGTTACATGGTTAGCAACTTAGCATCCGTGAGCCCTCAAGCTCGTGACCAGCAGAACTAGGGTGCACCGTCATTGGTGGACACATCATATGATATATTGTTTTTTATTATATCATAAAAATATATTCTTATATTAGTTTTCACGTAAATTAAAACAAGTTTTATTTTTCTCCAGGGACTTAAAACGCACTCACATATCAATAAGTGTATTTAAAAAGTTCTCATAAATGTTTAAGATTTAAACTTAGTAAATCAAGAAAAGGAATATACTTTTTTTCTTTTTTTAATTTCCACACCAATCCTTCCTTGATGTTATGGGAAACTGGTCCCACTTATTCTTGTGTAAAATATTCTTCTCATGTTTCTATATTTCTTCCCAAAAACTATTTTCTAGAAGATGTTTTTTTTATTTATTTCTTGTAAAGTATTTTTTATAAAAATTAATCCATAAAAAATATTTTACAGTTACTCTTTAATTTAACTTGTTTCTTTAAAAAAAATTAACTCATAAAACTTCATAAGATATTTTATAAATAATAACTCAATTATCATTACTGCTATCTCATCATCACCTTTTTCTCTACCAACATCTTTTTATTTATTTCATCACGATTATTTCACTATCACCTTTTTCTTCATTGCTATTATCTCACTAAATCATTATAATTACTACTATTATTATAGAAAAACATTTTATGAGAAAATATAAAATAGTTTCCTGGAAAAAGAAAAAAAGAAAAGGATGAGGTAACTTGATCAATAGCCAGCTGCTTGGGACAGGAACAGCAACTAACAAGCATGCTACGGTAGCAAATTATTGGTATGGAAAGCTTCAAGTGTGCGCCAAGACAATCTAATTTGGATTGAGACCAGAAGATTACACTGCAACGAAGGCACTGCTCAATTTGACCAAGTAATGATGTGGGTTATGGGCTCTACTGTCTTTTTCGCTCAACACCTTTTGGGCACGTCCAGATATATATATATATATATATATATATATATATATATATATATATAATATGATCATGATAATCGTTGGAAATTTAGTTTCTGAATAACTCTAACTATTTAAGCATTTTCTTAACTAAAATTAGATCTTCATCGGTCGGAGTTATTTATGTCAAAAATCAGACCACAAAATAATTTTTCTCGACAAGTAATTACATCAAAAAATCTGTCGGGCTGATCAATAACTGAAGGGTGTGGACACCTTCTACCTCGTATATTTTTAAGAAAATTGCTGTTGAAACATAAAATTCGAGCAAATCAAGAACTTTGGAGTATAGTTTTCAATGAGTTGGGACTTGTAATTTGTCTCAACTACAAGAATTTGGTGTGGGATTTCACTGATTTGCAAATTCTTGGGAGGTAGTTTGATTGAAGATAGCAGCATCATGTCATCTTTTTGAAAAGCAAAGCCCATCTGCCCCGTTTTTCAAAGCGAACGCACTTACGTAACATGTCACAAACGATTTGCCCTCTTGCCTTTCTTTTTCTTTCAATGCTCACTTTCCTTGGCAATATTTCAAGGAGCAAAGTTGATGCTGCTTTCTTGACCACAAAAGAGGGCATGCTAACAAACCAAAAACACCACAAATGTCACGTCAGGTGGGTTTTTTAGGCAAATCATGACGCTGATTGGGTCACCAAGCAATGACAAAGCCCAAAGCATATCGAGGAAAGGCCTTCAACCATCTCAAAACAGTATGTCTTGGTAAAAAAAAAAAAACTAGAACATTCAGATTTCAAAACAGGATTTCGAATCTACAAAGAGCTCACGAGTATCCCATTGTTTACACGCACATCAATTCTCATTTGGAGGCATCATTATGTATCAGGTTATCGAGCTTCGCTTCAAAGTAAACCTATTTTTTTCTTGTAACATGAAAAAATGATGTTCACATATTATTGGAGTGTGCTTTTTTCAAAAAAACAAAAATTAATAACCCGAGTTATAGACCATATTGATCTAATAAGATAGTTTCATTCAATAATATGATAGAAAAAATAATGACAGTAAATTAATCAAATTTTAAAAGAAAAGATGAAAAGAATAGTTAGAGAAAAACAAGCGCTTGTTAAAAGAAAAAACTACAAAGTTGAATTCCAAGATAACTTAATATTAAATGATGAAATTAGAAGAAAAAAATACTCAAGTTACCCTACCAAACTTGTTGTCTAGGTTATGATTGCCATAACTTGATTAAAAGGAAACAAAATAAAACCACAAAGCTTATTTTTTAAAATATACAATGTCAAAAGATGAAATAGAAAAAAATACAAAAAAAAATATTATGTCAACTTTTGTTAATTTTTCAAACTCAGTGATCCAATATACTAAATATGAAGTATCCCATCTAGAAAAACCATGAATCCTAACCCTCAACAAATCAAATACCGAAGAAAAAAATTGAAAAAATAACAATTAAGAAAATTATGACCTAATTTTAAAACTTGAAAGTTAGGGTTTTAAAGGGATTGGAGAAAGGAAAAGAAAAGTGAAGAGAACTTAGGTTATTCTTGCATTCTTCATTGAATTATCATCCATTTAAGGTATGAAACTCATCTAAAAAAATTAGTTTCTTTGATTGTACTATATATGGAAGGTTGAATGCATTACTGCTATGTAAAAAATGAATTATAAAAATTTGTCTACAATGTTTTCTCTGTTTTGGTGGAATGTTAGCAAATTTGTTGTTTGATTGTGTGTAATATGTTGTTTGCTGAGATTTTAAATGTGTTTGATGGTGAGTTGTAGTCCTCAAATGGTGTGGAAATTGGCAGTGTGTGGCTGGAACCATTGCTCGTGGCTAGAAATGGCAAGGGTTTATAAAATAATTTAATTCCTAATATTTCAAAAATCATTTTTACTTCCAACCACTATTAAAGTTAAAGTTTTAAACACATACCAAAGTTTAGGTTTTTTTTTTTTTTGTAATTTTCAGGTTTTTAATCTTTAGTATATTTTTTAAGGATGTTTATAATGTAATGTAGGTGATTTTGGATCAAAAAATGAAAAAAAGAGAGAGAGAGAGAGAGAGCAAGAATGTCTGGCAGTGAGGGTACAGTCACCAAAACTTTGAAATTTCATTAATTCATGAATTAAAACCTAATTGAGAAAAATTTCTATAGTTTGAAACAATAGATAATATAATCTTTTGGTTATGTATATAGTTGTTTAGCCTCTTACCAAATATTTAGGGGAAATCCACATGTTTTAGTTCTTTTTTCTCCTCCTCCTTGTTTTAAGAAGGGCAGAAGGGCAGGGAATGTTTGTGTGATAATCACATGATCCACATTTAAGTAGCAATAATTTAGTAGGAATGTGGTCGGAACTGTATTTTTTTAAAATTTTAATTTTTTTATTTAAAATTAATTTTTTTTATGTTTTTGCACCATTTTAATATGTTAATATTAAATATATTTTTTAAAAATAAAAAATATTATTTTAATATATTTCTAAATAAAAAATACTTTAAACTATAATCAAATAAATTTAATCACCTTACATTTAGGAATTAGGATGTCTAATGTCAAAGGTTTCGAACTTTTGAGGGACATTATCTTGAATATAGGACAAGATCAGACAAATCTCGTGGCTACTTCAGAATCTGCTCTGTATCTTATCTTTTCTCTTACACAGAAGCTACAGTTCATCGGCTGCCCTGTGTTCTTGTTGCATTACTCTCTCATGAACAAATTTTTTTCCTTCACTACAATGATCTCCCATTTACACATGCACAGGCTTCAACTCTTCAACACAACTAGAGAATATTAGAGAAAATCTTCAATAATTGCAGTGCTTTGAACAGCAATTTCTGTCCTTAATCTCCTACTTCTTTCAAGTAATAATCCATGTAGGTGTGGCATCCTCCAATGGTTGCTTTTGTGTTATAATCTTCTCAGGTAATAGGTCTCTCTCTCCTCTTTGAAGCAATGACATTATATAATTTTAAATCATACAATAGAGGTTCCTTGAGAACCAAAACTAACATGAATAAGGAAAAGCGACTCCTGACTTGTAATTAATTATTTGGTCGCTAGAGATATACTGCTGCCTTGAGCTAGCTAATCCATCTTTAAATCATTCCCTCTTTACTCGATCGTTTCCATCAAGATTCAAAATCTTTACCATCACAGCACAACAAGAGAGATTTCACCCTTCACCTCCCTCTCAAATTTCTCTCTTTCACTCAAAAGATGAAGAACAGTAGCAATAGCAACAGTAACACTAAGCTGATTCTTCTTCATCCCTACATCCAAAAACAAGGAGGCTCCAATCGGTTATGGCTACTTGCCTTTGTATCATTCTTCACTATTGCTTTCCTTCTTACACTAATCTACACAAGAGAGATCTTACCTATCAAATCCACCACCACTACCACCATGGCCACTGGCTCAGCTTCTAGCTCTACCTTTGGCAATATTAATGCACCATTGCCAACATCAGTCATCAATACTCTCCTCCACTATGCCTCAAGATCCAATGACAGTTTCCATATGTCGCATGCCGAAATCAAACCAATCTCTGATGTACTTAGAAAGTGCTCATCTCCTTGTAACTTTCTTGTTTTTGGTCTAACACACGAGACCCTACTCTGGAAAGCTCTAAACCACAATGGACGCACAGTTTTCATCGAAGAAAATCGCTACTACGCAGCTTATTATGAAGAGTTACATCCTGAGATTGATGTCTTTGATATCCAATACACAACCAAGATGAAAGAAATGAGAGAGCTTATAGCCTTCACCAACAAACAGATAAAAAATGAATGCAGGCCAGTGCAGAATTTACTCTTCTCGGAGTGTAAGCTTGGGATTAATGACTTGCCTAATCATGTCTATGAGGTTGATTGGGATCTGATATTGGTTGATGGGCCTAGAGGGGATGGACCAGATGGTCCAGGAAGGATGACACCAATCTTCACAGCTGGTGTTCTAGCTAGGAGCAGGAAGGCTAGCAATGCCAAGACTCACATATTTGTGCACGATTACTACAGAAATGTGGAGAGAATTTATGGTGATGAGTTCTTGTGCAGAGAGAACTTGGTGGAGTCTAATGACATGCTTGCTCATTTTATAGTAGAGAAAATGGACGAGAATAGCTTCCATTTCTGTCGCAACCATACATCAACTTCACCATCCTAATTGTTTTGATGATCCTCTTGATCATGATAAGCAAAGTGCCGATCGATGGGTCAATGGTGGTGTAAAGAAGGTAAAAAAATCGTGGTTTATTTATGATCATTTGAAATTCTTAGACCCTCCTTTTCCTTTTTTCTTTTTTTCTTTTTTCTTCTTTCTTTTTGTTTGGTGGGGAGTCTAAAAGTTATTCTTTTTTGGCAATGCAAGTTGTAATTTCATAGAATTCGAAGTCTCCATTGCCATTTTTGTTTTACTTCTCCTTGTTCATTGTTATAGCAGCATCACGTTTAAATGTCAGAGATAAGTCAATATTGCAGATGGAACAATTTAGTGCAGAAATTGATCTCATATTGCACATGGTTTGAAAACCAGAAAAACAGACATGGGATTTTCTGCAGAGGCAATCACAATATTGCCTCCAGGCAAAATCATGAATGAGAAACACAGTCAAAGTATTGTATAATTAATTGTTTGATAACGTGGTTGAAATTAAAAAGATATTAAATTAATATTTTTTAATATTTTTATCTAGAATATAAAAAACATGTAAAAAAACTATCCAAAATAATCAATATATATATATATAACTCAAAAACACTTCCAACCACGTAGAAAAAATACAGCTTCTGGTATCCAAATTAAGAAGCATAGTGCCGAAGTGCTAAATATTCGATATAATCTTCCTCCCCCAACGTCAAAGTGGGATCATACATAATTATATTTCCACATTATTGAGCTCAATAATGCATGATCAAGGTCATCAATGGACAATTTGGAACGACTAGATTCCTTTAGTACGGCTTAGAGTCAACAATATTGTGACTTGCCCTGCGTATAGCGATATGCCCTATCCACTAAAAAACAAGAGAGCTATCAAGCCGGCTTGGCTCTTGTTAACCATTAAACAGGAGGGTCTTTCACAAATTAATTTAAACTAGTAAATATGTTTACTGAGTGATATCATGAAGTTTATTTATTTTTGAAGAATGGGAAAAAAAACTAAAAAAAAAAATATTCTTATCAAGACAAACAGTATGTATATATAGTAGTTCGTTTTAAATAATTTCTTCTAACCAAAGGATATTTATTAAATTAACTGAATAAATGTAAATTATTTTCTAGCTAAATTTGTTTAAATTAAATGTGAGTGGTTAGCAAGGATTATTTTGCATATTTACACTCTCTTTTTTTATCGTCATATATCTTCGAATGATATTCCATAACAAGTTCATGTCATGTGGGATTGTGGGAACATTTTAGGGATTTTTTATTTTATTATTTTATCTAATAATCTATTTTATAAATAAGAACTTTAAGATACATTTGTGCAGTGTGTGTGTGAGATTTAACAAATTTGAAAAATACAATATATATATTTAAAAATCAATTGTTCTTGGTATATTAATTTCAAGATTACATACGTACGTAAAGCATTCATTTATAACAAAATTAATTTAAGTAATTTAATAAATATTTTTCAAAGAATTGTTTCGATTCTAAAATTTAATTTGATGGGACAATGTTTTAAATTTAATTTAATTTTATTTATTAATCTAACTTCTTAAATAAAAGTCTTTTATAATTAAAACCTGTACAAACTCATGCTACATTATGCTATTATATTTTACAATATAAATATATAATTTTGAAAATTAATTGTTCTTAATGTATTAATTTAGGATTACATGTGTAAAGATATTTTATCCTAAAAATAATTTTCTTACTTATAGTTAATATATAGTTTGGTAGTACAAGTGATCGAGGAGTATTTTTATTCAGTATCGTTATATTTGACATAGCATAATTAATCAAATTAGAATCAGGTTAACTAAGGACTTGACTCAGGTGAGTTTAAAAAAACTATATGAAAATTGACTTGGTTTTTTATTTTTTAAATCAAAATAATATATTTTTTTTTTCTTAAGAAAAAATCCTCAACAATGGGGGCAGAACTTGAGCTGAGTAGCAATTGATGCAGCAAGGGGGCTAGGAACATTAATACGTGAATCAGCAACATGGAGAACATCAGGGAAACAATAACAGGTAATGATAAAATATTTTATAGATTCAGTTTAGTTTGGAACAAAAAATTCAATTGAACTAAATTCTTTTTTTAAAAAAAAATTAAACCTTACTGAGTTGAAAAAACCAATTTAAACCAAACAATTTGGTTTAGTTTGGTCCTATTTTCTATTTAAAAAACCAAATTAGTCCGCTTTTTTGAGTTTTACCTAAAGGTTATAACGTAGAACCCGTTTATTTTTGTATTTCAAAAATATTTTTGAAAAAATTAAAATTTTTTATTTTTTATTATATTTCAAATTAATTTTTTAGGTGTTTTCAGATCATTTTGATATGTTAATGTCAAAAATAAATTTTTAAAAATAAAAAATATATTATTTGGATATATTTCAAAGCAAAAAAATACTTTGAAAAACAATCACTACTATAACACCAATATAACACCAAACAGGTTCATAATGAACCTTACTGTTTTTTTTCTTTAAAAAAATATTTAATTTTTTTTGTTTAGTTTTTTGAGTTTTTCAAATCTAAAATCAAATCCGAATCAAATCATTTTTAAAATTTTCTTAATAGTTTTTTAGTTTGATATCCCAATTTAGTTTTTTTCTATTAATTTATATAATGTTTGTTTTTGAATAATTTGATGGTTTAGTTATTTTGCTCCCTCATAATTCTTAGACTACTCACCCTACCTCATTATCACAGCTAGTGGTGGTCTTTTTGAAATTCATGTGAGTTTCAAGGATTAATAAAGATAGGGTATGGGTTAATTATGCAATTAAGTCTTTTTCGGTATCCATACTTTAATTTTATTACATTTCAATCTCTAAATATAAAAAGAAAAAAGAAGCTACGAGAGAGAGCAGTTATTGATGATGGTTAAGGGCCCTTACATGTTGGGTAAATAAGATTAAATGTAATATAATGCCTTGAACAAATTAATAACACCATTAATCATTTCATAATTAATGACATAACGTGTAAAATAAGAATTTTTTTCACATTGTTGAGGTTTTACAAATATTTACATTTTCTTGTTTTAAAAGCAATGTTGCCATCATAGATAACTTTGCTTCTTAAAAGCAATTGACTAGATAACTAAAATAGTAACTTAGATGAGTATTGACAAGGCATCCTTAAACCCAATAATATAAATTTATAAAAATAAAAATTCTTGTAAAAACATGTTTAAGAGTCTCGTATTAATCACTTTCATTGCCCATTAAACAATGTACAAAAAAGAAGGCCTGACATCAGACCATATTATTATGGGCTGATCGATGGATAATAGAAACAATTTACTCATAAATACATGTTTAAGATCTCATATTGAAAAGGATTATGTATTAACTGACCTATTATATACTAAGCAACATTTAAATGACATGGCCTGATATCAGACCATATAATTATGGGTTATTCAGCTGATAATAAAAATAATGAACATATGGAAACAAGTTTAAAACTCACACATTAAAAAGAAATGTGTACAAATTGACTTTATTATCTATTAAGCAACACCCAAATACATGACCTAATATCAAACCATACAATCTTGGGTTGATCAACGAATAATAGAAACAATTAACACTTAAAACAAGTTTAAAATCATATATTAAAAAGGATTATGTACTAATCAATTGCATTATTTTCTAAGCGACATTCAAAGAATAGGACCAACCATACCATCCCGGGTTGATTAAATAAAGAAAACAATTAATATACAATCATAAAAATGACATATATAGCCATATTCCTTGAGGAATTATATACACACGTAAAACAAATAAAAAAAAATTTTCTTTTTTACATTGAAATAATGTATCACTAATCTATTAACACAAACTCATAATAAACAAGCATACATAAGATTTTCAATGTCAAGACTAAACCATTTACAACAACATCTACACATAAAATATCAATTCCAAAAAATATCAATATATAAATTTTATACTGAGACCAAACCATTACGCTTAGAGAAACCTATCACAACCTAATCCTACCAACCTCATAGCAAAGTATTGATTCTGGTCTTATACCGCCTTAAGAATAAATTTTTAAGTGGCATCATGGGAGGGGGGGTGTTGTCATATTTTGATATGGACCCCAACATTTCATGTATTTCTCAATAATAACAATAATATGCAATCAATTAAAAATCATAAAAAATAATTAATATTTTTATCACAAACATTCAATACTATGTTGAAAATTATTTAAGAATCCATTTGGGATTTGAAAATCAACCTTCTAGAGTAAATGAAGTCGAGCTGAAGCTGCTGGAATAAAGGGAGGTAGCGTCGGCATGTGCAGTTCACACACTGCCATGATTAGTGGCGCATGGATTAACATTTTAATGGCTTGGGAGGCACGTGATTGAATGAATCGGGTAACCCTCCTTCTCTTCTTTCTTTCCACACCAACAATGTCACTAACCATGACTTGAAATGAGAGATTGAGCATGAGAAGTTTCAATTTGTTTTTTTTTTCTCTTCCTTTCTCTAGGTTGTCGGGTCGGTTAGACTATAGTTTTCTTGTATATTACTGCTGCTAGAGAAGAGGAGGCTAGTAGGTGGTGAGTTGACTTGGTCGCTCTACTGAAGTGAAAAAAAGGTTATGATAATAAAGGGTTCGGTTGTAATCTACTGGGGAGAATAAAATAGTATTCTTAATGTGAGTTGGCTTGGTTTTGAAAGGAGAAAGGGTTGTGGTGGTTGGCTTAGCATGTTCAGTGGTAATGCTAGTTTGTTGAGTCTAGTAATCGATGACATTAAAAGCAATTATGATCGTGTGGCGATTTGTTATTAGCATTGGTTAGGTTAGGCCTCGTTGTTGGCTGTTAGGCTATGGTAGAGGTAGCAACGATGGTATGGGGGAATTAAGTCATGGTGGCTAAGGTTCATCTTGGATTTTTGGTTCATAGGATAAAGTAGGAGGAAGACGAATATAGTTTTTCCTTCTCTCTCTCTCTCTACTCTATTTTTTTCTTTTTCTTTGCATGTTTTTAACCTTTTCTTTTCTTTTCCTCTTCTCTACTATTCACCCCCTTTTATACTGTTCAATTTTTTTTTCCTCCCATAGATCCCCCATTTTATTCCTTGTGTCCTCATATTTCATCTCCTTGTAAAAATTTTCATACCTTTCTCATCTTTTCACCTTTTATTCCCATATTCATATTTATCTCTTACCCTTTCTTCAACTATCATTATGCTTACTAAACTTTTTATTTACTTTTCTTTTCTTTTATAATTTTTTCAAAATCTTTTATTTTTTTAAAGATACATCAATATGAAAACAATAAAAGAAAAGATTGAGAATTATAAAAAGATCAAAAATTAGCTTTTAAAAATATATTGAAAAACAGGGGGTAAAAACAAGAGATGACAAATTAAAAAGAAAAGTGGAGGTTAAATATTTATCCAATCATTTGTCTTTTGCTTTTTAAAAAAATATTAGCCTTTTATTTTAATATTTAATTAGCATTAACATTGTTTTCTCAATTTATTGGTTCATATATTTTTTAAAAATTTATTTCATTAAGCGTAAATAATATTTTTATATTTTTTAATTAAAAAAATCATAATTCAATAAAATACATTCATAACATTGGTACTTTTTTCTAACGCATTAAGAATTAACTTGTAAATTTTTTTTGTGGCATAGTATGGGTTATAATACTAGTGATTAACTAAAATCTGGTTGTGCTAATCTTCAAATTTCTCTGAAAACTCATGACACAGAAGACAATGTAAAAGTAAAAGAAATATATAACTTTTAATTTTTCCATGTTTCTTCTTCCAGGGTTATACTTACAGGCTTTTCTTTTCTTAATTATTTAATTTGAAGCTTCATTGATTTCATGTTTTCTTTTTAAAAGCATTTCTTTTTTTTTTCTCCCGGGATTATTCTTTACAGGCATTCATGGCCAATGACTTTCTTTTCGTGATGTAGAGGGTGTTTGGGAGTATAATTGTGGTTGTTTTTTAGAATGCTTTTCATTAAAAAAAATATATTAACAATATTTTTTTATTTTTTAAAAATTATTTTTAAAATCAATACATTAAAATAATTTAAGATTATTAAAAATATATTATTTTAAATAAATAAAAAATTTACGTCAAACATTATTGCTTGTCAAATTAAACGTACATTACCACTGATATTTGGTACCTAACAGACAGGACTGATTTTCCCTGGTCTACCTGTACTTGACTCCATAAAATTACAACAGAAAACTTTTTTTTTTTTAAAAAAAAAAACAAAGTTGTTTAAAAGATGTAAGAAAAAAAATCTTGATCTAAGGTGTCAAGAATCAACTTGTTTGATCTCGAATCTAGATCTTGGGCTGAATGGATCCCCGGATTACATCTTATAGCTTTGTTTACAACTTTATTTGATGTAATACTATATGATTAGTTTTTTTAATGTAAAAAAAGAATATGCAGATATTGATAATGTTTTTTCCAGCAATAATAGAAATTATAATTACGAAATCAAATTTAATACATGTATTTAATAAAATAGATTAAAAATTATATTATTTTATAAATATTTTTAAAAATATATTAACGCTAACTAAAAAATATATCATTAAAGCTGAGAAATATATGCCGATTAGATTTTTAGGATTTAAATACATAAAAAAATTGTATAAAAATAATAGTAATTTTGCTAATGTTTACACTGCTTACTTACGAAACTTCTATTTTTGAAAAGTTTTATAGACTTGATAAATATTTGTTTAAAGAGAGTCATTTGTATGTTCCATTAAGTTCTATGTGTGAATACTTGAAGCACACGAGGGCGGGTTAATAAGGTATTTTGGTGTTGTTAAGATTTTGGATGTGTTGTATGAATATTTTTATTGGTCTAAAATAAAAAAAAATATGTAACATATATGTGTTAAATATGTAACTTGTAAGAAAGTAAAGTCTAGGATTCAATCACATGACTTGTATATTATAAATAAAATATAATATTTGAATAATCTACTATAAGATTTGATATATTAAAGCAAAAACATTATGTATGAGATCTGAATAGACTTGAAATTGAAAACCAAAGTAAACAATATCCTAAAATTAATATGGGATGCAATTAGGACCCAGTAATCCGAATATCAAAGTGGAGCTAATTTCAAGTTAATTTGATTCATTTTTTCTTGTTTAGTTTTCTTCAGCAGAAACCAATAAACTTCTTTTTGAACGAACAATTTTGAACTTGCAATCTCTTTTCCGACTCAGTCAACCGATCACTGAGAGGCTGCCCATCCATGGCAACCGACTTCAAATCAATCCCAATTATAGGTAATCCACATCTTTTCTACTTTTTATTAAGACCCACTTTACATACGTACAAAAATATAGTTTTAATTGTTTTCTTCATTATCTAAACATGACAAGATTCAAGCTTTCAGTCATTAGTTTTAGTTATCCTTCTGAAACCGAAGCCTTCTTCTTGTCAAATTTAAGATTGTGTGTCGTCTTTTCTCTTGCGTTATGCAGATATTAGTCCATTAGTGGCAAAGTGTGATGATCCAAAGAGAGTTCAAGACCCAGATGTTCTTGAAGTTGTTGGACAATTAGACCAGGCTTGTAGAGAAGCTGGATTCTTCTATGTGGTACTCTTTTTTTCTCCTCTCTCTCTGTGGCTATTTTGTGTTTTATAGTTTGGTTGAATTGCTATAACTAAGGATGGGATGGAACCATTAGAAATCAAATTTGGTCTCTATCCATATTTTTTTAATGGCGTTTCTTCCCATCTTCTAGGAGGGGAAAGTGACAACAGCTATTTAGAAGGATAATTCTTCCTCAAACACATTTTTATGTTGCTTTTCTGGATAGCAATTCTTTGGGGGGGGGGGGGGGGAATTGCGTTACCTTAATCGGTTCTATGCTAAATTGGAAAAAGACCGCCTTTCTCCTACTCTAGATGATGTGTTGTCTACAAATAGTCAGAAGGAAATGTTCTTTGTTTATTTTCTGGACTTATTTTCTAGTTTTTTTGTTGTCCTGTTACCTTGTGGTTCATTAGAAGGGACATGGTATACCCGATTCCCTCATTAAAGATGTTAAGAATGTGACACGCAAATTTTTTGATCTTCCCTATGAAGAAAAGTTGAAAATCAAGTTGAGTGCTGCTGCTGGATACAGGTTTGCTCCTTGAAATAGCCAGCCATATCTTTCTGATTATGATTTACGTATAGGATTCTAGGCTATATTCAAAT
This sequence comes from Populus nigra, assembly GCF_951802175.1. Taxonomy (NCBI): domain Eukaryota; kingdom Viridiplantae; phylum Streptophyta; class Magnoliopsida; order Malpighiales; family Salicaceae; genus Populus; species Populus nigra. Next base: position 10,808,889 of record NC_084865.1, on the reverse strand, counting down.
TGCGAGGTCTCATTTTGAATGCAGGGGATATCAGAGGATCGGAGAAAACATAACCAAAGGCATTCCTGATATGCATGAAGCCATCGATGTATGTATTAGTTTTCTAGTGCCATCCTATGCATGTGATCCTTAAGTGTTAATGTCTTCTTAAATTATCTTGAAATTAATAAAACATGTAAATAAATATAAGAAAGGAACAAAGGTTGTATCTTGTATGCGATTCCATATTGAAATTATTTATTCTTTTTATCTGTCTGAACCATCATTGACCAATCAGTGACATGGCATAAGAATGTTTATCAAGAAGTACTTACAATTTGGTTCAAACAAATTCTTCCAATTACCCAATATTAATTTTCACAGGCTATGATGTTAGTCACTTTATTTGTGTCCGTTTTCTGAAGATAGTTACTTTGGCATACATGTGAGATGCACTTGGATGTTCTTTCTCGTAGTATGTGTTTATGTCAGCTTTGCTCTTGCTCTTGCTCTTCTATGTTTTTTCCACAAGATTATAATTGCTCTTTTTGGTTCTTGAGGACAGTGTTATAGAGAGGTAACACCAGGGATGTATGGAGCGCTTGGCAAGATCATTGAAGGAGTTAATCAATGGTATGCAGAACTTTCAATGATTCCTGGAAATTTCCCCTATCATAGTTTTCTTGCTTTATATTTCAAAATTTTCAGATCTTATCCCAGTAAGTGCTTTCCACCATATTACTTAAGGCTGACTGGTTAATTGACCATCATAGTCTAGGAATACTTGATTGCCTGTTGAATTTATATTGATGATGCTTTTGGATAAGTGAAACTGGCTATATTTTAATAAGCTTTCTATTTCAAGTTTCTTCTGTGCACCACGTCTTTAATTGCTGATTCTTTTGTTTTAGCATTCATTGTAAAGCTTAATGTTGATTCTGTTGTTGAGTTTGTGTTGATTGGATGGTTAGGTTGCTTCTCAACACTGATCTTTTGTTTTTTTCATTTTCTGCGCTCCCTTTTGCAGGCCACATGATCCACCTTATTTCAAAGTACTGATGGAGGAGTATATCAGCTTTTGCACAGGCATGCATTTCCAGGATTCTCTCTCTTTATCTATCACACTTTGTCCAGTATGAAACTCTGTTTTTCTGTGCACTGATAGACTTGTCAAGAAAAATTATGCGGGGAATTGCTCTGGCATTGGGTGGATCAGCTGATGAATTTGAAGGTGAACGAGCTGGAGATGCATTTTGGGTGTTGCGTGTCATTGGTTATCCAGGTGTTTCCAATACAAATGGCCAAAATGCACCTGAAAACGACATAGGATGGTAAGAAATCTTATTACTCTTGGTGCTCTTTGGCTTTTTAGCTTTTTGCCGCTTTAAGTTGCTGGGTCTAATGCAAATGTTGTCCTTTTCTTTTCTTCTGCCCTCTGCTCGATTCTTCTGTGCAAATCATTACAGTGGAGCTCACACAGACTATGGTAAAGTTTATGAACCTTAAGCTGATTACTGGCTCATAAATCTATTTTGTGGATTAATTCATTGTGTATTGTTGCATGACAGGTTTGGTGACATTGGTCAATCAGGATGATGGTATTACCGCACTTCAGGTAAATCATGCAATTAAAGTCCTGATTTCAAGGATAGCTACTGTTACTATGATCTGCTATATGTTAACAAAAAAAAATCAATTCTGAATCTCTAGATTTTAAGAGTATTGTAAGCATAAGAAATATAGTTACTCTATTAAGCTGCTTATTTTGTCAACCCTCTGTCCACAACTTGCAACTGGGTTTTATCATGCTCTTTATAAAGACAATAATTGTTTGGACTTCGGTGTAGACTGTTAGACATGCTCTGAAATTTGTCTGTGATCAGACTGTTTTCCATTTTTATCGTATAATGAGTACAATTGAAGATTGTTGAAGGCTTCTGTGGCAATTTGTTTTTTGGACATTTAAACAATTCCTGTACAGTTTTGTTTTTGTTGTTCCATTCCAATGATCACATCAAAATACGTTGACCTTGTGGCTGTAGGATTATTGAATGTGCTTGAACACCAATAGAAACATCTCTTATGGTTTCTAGCTGTAAAACAACTGTAGAACTAATAATTGCTTATACCAGCTCATGTTATTTCTTTTTACAGTGCTTAATGTGACTTCGGTTGTGAGTGCAGCACGCACGACCTTCCTTATTAAAGAGAAGAAAAAAGAAGAGTTAATATTTCTGTTAGCTAAGCGAAAAGTAGAAGCATTGATATCAGTACGGGATTTTAGGCATCATTATATCTTGGCTATCTACCTTTGTAGCCTCAAACTTTGAGTTCATACTGCTGTTTTAAATCCCAGCTGTGTCATGTTCTCTAGTTCCTAATTTAGATTCGTTGGTGAAGGTGAGAAACCTGTCTGGTGAGTGGATATCTGCCCCTCCAATTCCGGGAACATTTGTATGCAACATTGGAGATATGCTGAAGGTATGCAAATTTGGACAAAAATGGACCTAAATGTTTGTTTGCTTTGGTTTCTAGTTAGTCATTATCATGAACCTTGGTAAACTGCAGATTTGGTCTAATGGTATGTATGATTCCACTCTGCACCGAGTTATCAACACTTCTCCAAAATATCGGGCCTGCGTAGCTTTTTTCTACGAGGTTAGTCCCCACATATCCTTTCTATGCATTGTCTTCTCTTGCTCCAGGAAATGACCCTCACACTCTGCCTTCGTTGCATGAACAGCCCAACTTCGATGCTGCAGTGGAGCCTTTAGATATTTGTAAGGAGAAGACTGGAGGTATTAAGAAGTTTGGAAAAGCCGTTTATGGAGAGCATCTAGCAAGCAAACTTGAAACCAATTTTGTTTGAGCTCTAGATCTTGTTATTATCTTGTATTTGCTATCGAATAATCCCAAGTTGCCGCAACAAGGTTTACTTTGGATGAAAAAAAAAAACGAAAAAAAGAAGAAATACAGTACGCAAATGTTGCAATCTCAACATTGAAAGCAACCTCTGTTTTTACCCTATTGATTTCGGAGGAATTTCATCCCAGTGAAAGTCTACTCTCAACAATGTGGCACTACAATGTAACCTTTGTTTTTTTTTTCTAATGGATGGAATGTGGATGCAAAATATTGTTGTTTATTTTATTTAAGATATTGTTTTATTCCCAACTTTATTTGGAAATAGTTGAAAATTTAATTATCTGCAGTGGTCCCTCCAATAGAAAAATAAGTTGATTTCAGATTTTTGTAGGTTTAGGAGCTAACCTAATCATAACAATGATAAACTTCAGGCAAGAGTGCGGTGAGTCTTTTCCCTTGAAGATATATTTTTGACTGGCATGTCTCATGTTGTTTAGGAGTTCAATTTTACATGGAAAATAAAAAGGCATCGTATTAAGAAGAACTGTCAAAATACTTCTCCGGATATGCTAACTCCTACTATTGCAAGAACTATAATCAAAGCAAAACCCATATCATAAAATGATAATAATCCATGAGAGAATTGAAACTACAGGCATAAATGCCTATATCCACTGATATTGAAGGAGAGAACTCTGTAAATTCTTATTGGGTAGAGGTGAAAATGAAGCTATGATTCCTCACTTCGGAGGTGGGAAGAAAATTTCCTCGTTCACTCTCTTGGAACGGAAAAGCTGCTCGACGTCAGGAGATACCTTCAAGGAAGCCTCTAGCACTTGAGGAGATAAAGCCTTCCACACTGAAGTCCTTCCAGCCAAGTGAGTGAATATAGGGCTGCAAGTGATCATGCATGGAGTTGTAATGTCTTAATAAAAAGCTAGAAACATGCATAAATATGGAAGTGTGACAGGAGTAAATATATAAAAGCAAAACTCACTTGGGAGTGGTGATGATGGAGAACCATGACATCCCATCAGGATCGCAAATCTTTGAAACGACGAAGAACCTTGGAACAATGAACAAATGACCAGCCTTCACCGTAGTTTCCAGGACCCTATGACCATCAACACCGACAATTTGAACACGGCCACTGCCACTGACAATGTATGTCACTTGTAATGCCGAGTCGCAAGAAAAACCAGGAGAGCACATCGCACTTCCATCCAACATTACAAGATCAGCACCGAGCCCAACCTCAGCAACCAAAGGAAGGTTCTTGGTATTCAAAACAACCACCTTTCCACCACCCTTAATATCAACATCTAGTGGAGCTTCCTCGCAATTGTACACAAATCCCTCTCGGTGCTCTTCCTTCGGTTCAGGCATCCCAAACGATTCATCAAGCATGACGATGCCCTCGGCTGTCTGGTTCCCAACAAGGGACTTCACAGCCTCCTCATCTACATCCCATGCTCGGCTCACGAAGTCGGTAGAGAATCCAGTGAAAATGCCATTGGAGCCAGTCAAAAAGAAATCAGTAAATTCACCAGTTTTGTGGGCTTTAGAGGTGTCGCCCAACAAAAGAACAACTAGTTCAGTGTCCTCTTTGTTATACCACCATGTAACAACCCCAAAAGGAAGGGCAATAGCATCGCCCTTCTTAAGGGCAACAACCTTCTCTTCCTTCTCTGGAAGAACAATCCCAGCCACTCCATTTCCTGCAAAATGAATAAAAGGTAAGATAAAAACATCTACAGGAGCTAAGCAAATTCTTCCCCAGATATTGTTTTGAGATCAGCATCTGCAGCACAGTATATTTCTTTCTATTTTATTCTTTAAGATAAAAATTGAATCTATACCCCAATCCTTTAAGCTCCATCAAATTAAGAACAGATTTAGCAAAATGATACTACTATGTTGAAACCAGGAGGAGAATTATTACTACCATCAAATAATCAGCCAATCATCATGGATTAAATAGCATAAAAAAAAACCCATGTCGAAAGTAGAAGGAGAATTATTAACATACCCTGAAGAACATACGCAACCTTGGCAGAGTCAGAGTAACGAGGAAGAGCAAAGCCATTCTTCTCAAGGGCAAGCTTGGCTGCACCTATGTTCCCTTCTCTTAGCATTGGTAAGTCAGATGGGCACCAGGCACAGTAAGACCCGCCATCTCCTCCGTATAATTTCTTTGCCACCTTCGGTGATAGATCAATCGCCATCCTTCAAACAAACAACAAAAATATCACCACAACTTTATCTCTAACAATTGATTCGATGCTTTGTACATAGCCAGGGTCCTGGTATTTATAGAGATTGAATATTGCATTAAATGTCACAGTAGTAATTGCGGAGATTATCCATTGTTATTACTATCCATTATCACTAAACCGATAAGATAATGCTTACGGAAAGAACCGATAAGATTATGCCATTATCACTAAACCGACAAGATTATCCAATGGGATAAAATCGTAAATGATAAATTATAAGATTGTATTATACGAGTTTGTTGCCTGTTTAGGCACTTGAGAATTATTGTTTGAGTTTTTTTCCTACTTGGGCACTTCACTTCCCTAATATATTATTCTTTATCAATGTCTTCTTTGAATTAATTTTTCCAAAAATTACCCACACCGATAAATCTTTTTCAGTCCTTGAACTCTTAAAATTTAATCAAATAGAACCCCACTTCAAGTAATTTGATGGGATCAAAGCTCTTGTTTTTAATTAAAATGTATAAATGATATCACATGCATCATTTATACTTAAATATGTAAGATTAAAAAAAAGATATAATACAATTTGAGAATTAGAAATTTTGTTCTATTATAATGGTATAATCATCTATCAACAAAATATTTGATATAACTTATTAATTTTAATATTAAGAATAATATTAGTGTTCGACTGAGCGTAAAAATGAAATAATGAGTCTGATAACTCGTTAAACCCATAAATATTTAAATTTTAATATTTGGTTGAGTTCAAGGATAAAAAATCTCAATCTTCTCATAATTAGTTTTTTGAAAAGTAGTTTCAAACCAACAATAAAAAACAATAAAAGTTATCCATTAAAAAGCAAAAAAGTGGTGTTCAACTGGTTAAATTAAAATATTATAATTAAAAATAATAATTCTAAAATCAATAAGTGATATGCTGTATTTATTTTATATAATTATTGGGAATTCTTTTATATCTCTTTCTAAACAATGAGTAAACCCATTTTAGTTAATGAGTTCCATAAATAGAATGTGTTATTCTTTTTATAGAAATAATAGTATAGTGTTCTTTTATAAATACTGATTTAGATTTTATTACTTTTTAAATTAATTTATATTTTCTTTGAATCTACTTGTATTTTGGCATATATTTTATTAATTTTCTTATTTATATTTTTAAATTTAAATGATGTACAGTACAAGGCAAAAAAGTAGAAGATTTATACTTTATATTTTTAAACTTTGAGATTGATAAAATTGGAGAAACTAGATGATTATTATTATTATTATTATTATGGGAAGCCAAGATTTTAATTTAGAAGAGGATCTAAATAATCAAAGGAGGAAAATATTAAGAAAATCATGGAATATAGATCATATTCTAGTAAGAAATTAAGGTCACCCATGAAACTAATTCCAGTTTCAAAAATTATATTTACCCATAAAAACAAAATTTTAAAATCCCTGTAGAATATATTCTTGGACTTACATCTAGTATATGCATAAAAGATAGGTTTTCTTCATTTTTAACCCCTTGTAAATGCAAGAAGAGTAGAATTTATGCATGCATTCCACAGCTTAGATTCATTTTTATCCCCTAAACAAATCACCAAGCTATAAAAACCGGATCTAAGCTGTAAACTTAGATGAAAGTTTAAGAATATGATTCAGAGAGCTTTTATAATTCAATTTCTTTTTTTTTTTGTAACTTTTTTATTTGAAAACCAAGATATTTTAAGTGTATTATCTTGATTTCTCATCGGTCATAATTATATTATTTGAAAAGAAAGAATAATAATTTTACATTTTACGATTTTCTAAATTTTTTCTCCTTTGATTATTTGAATCCTCTAATCAAATTAAAATTTAACTAACCATATCAAATTATCCATATCAAAACTAGAAAATAATATAAGATAAGATACTTATAAGATGTGAAGGTAAGATACTTATAAGATGTGAGCCGATTTGTTTTTACATTCCATATTATTTTTGAAAAAATTTAAAAAAATTTTATTTTTTTTATTTTAAATTATATTGTACCAAATATAATATATTAGTCCTTCAAAAAAAGTGTTTGATAGCCACTAAAGACTTACATCATCGTTAATTTTAGAACCCGTAGAATTAGTTAAGGTACGTGCAAACTGATCCGAACACCCACATTAAAATTAAAAAAAAAACTGGAAAAAATCGAGTACATTGGACGAGACACAAAGCTTACTTAAATGAGACATGCCAGAGGTTTAATTTTCCGTTGGCAATCACGGAAGACACTTGATTCAGTCTATTATCAAGGAGAGACAAGAAACAAGAAAGTGTCTTTCCCATCTGATAAATAAAAACCTAAAAAATACTGTTACATCTCCCTGGTATTCAAAACAATGCTTTTTGAAAAATCGAAACTCAAAAGTAAAGGGAGAACTAAGACACTTTGCCAAGAATATACTATGGAACCTAAAGAATCCAGTGTAAATCTGAGGTGCCGCTTTTTGACTGCTAAAATGCCCTCTGCACCCCTCACTCCTAGACGAATGGATTAGCTTAATTAGGCATCTAGAAATTTAGCACAGATCTAACGACAAAACAATCGGTATAAGTTAATGATAATCTTCTCAGTGTGCAACAAGCATGGTAATAAGCACCTGCAACCCGATTAACTTTTATGATGATGCTTCAATTGGCCAAACCATCTTCAGGAACTCCTTGTACACGACTATCCTTTTCCTTCAAATAAAGTGGAATCCTCACACCCAGCTCTCTAAGTCGATTCACCATATCATATAGAAATTCAAAGGTCAATCTGGATTGTGCATTCAGATCCTCTCTTACTTGAGGATGAATTCTGAACCACTCTCCTAGCATCTTGTGCACATGAGAACGGATCATCCTCCATGGCACAGGGTGCCTTTCACAAAATTTCAAATACTCCACTAACAAATCTGCCTGGTCCAGCAATCCATCTTTGTTGCCTTCTTCACCATCATCTACCCATTCTGCAGTCCGAAATCCAGCAAAAAGAGCCGGATTCTCAAGAAGGGTCTCAGCTGAAAGCACACCATCAGCACCAGTCTCTTCCAAACAGGTCTTAACATCGTCCATGTGCCGTATGTTCCCATTGGCAAGAACTGGAATTCTGAGAGCACTTTTTACAGCCTTGATGGCCTTCCAGTCAGCACGAAATTTCTTTCCATCTTTCTCATCTCTTGTTCTACCATGGACAGCTAAAAGTGAGCAGCCAGCTTCCTCTAGCATTCTAGCATAATTAATTGTGTCTTCCAATTTGGGGAAGACCCGGATTTTGCATGACACAGGGACATTAAGATTGATAGCTAGTTTTTCAACTAAGGATTTCACAAGTAGAAGATTATCCATCAGGAAAGCTCCATAGTAACCTCGCCTGGCAATCCGCTGAGGACATCTGCACAAATCCCATCACCAGAATTCTTATGAAGTCAAGAGTGATTAAACTAGTTTTGTTATTAGAAGACTGAAAACAGGATCCTGGCAATGTGAGATAGTTCTAAATATTGGTGGCAAGGGAAGCATCTGGGCTGGAAGAAGCTCCCATATAGGCTGGAAAGCCATAACATGGTCAGGAACAATTTTCATAGATTTTGTCCCACTGTCATGTTCAACTTTCATCCAGTCATAAGTAGAATTTTTTTGTTTATGTAGCTTTTTCCATGTTTCAAATTCAAGGTAATCTACATGGGCTTGAGTGTAAGAACTGAAAGGAAAGTTATAACTCTTTAATGCCACTATTGTTTCGAGAAAAAACAGTATATCAACCACTCTTACGTGTAGAAATACATGGCTTATCTAAGTACTTTTGAACTGCTTCGAAAGTGTTTGATTTAGTATTCCAATATTCACTGCAGCATTTAAAGTCTTTTAAGCCAATTCATGACATGGAAAAAGCTTCATCATTTTATATTACATAATATTTCAACAAAAGACTGTCTCAAGTCTATGGTGCTGATTTCATTTTAACATCGTCTCAGGTGGAGCTCAATCATATTCTTTTTACCACAACAACATTGAAGGAAAGGATGGATCTTGAGAGTCAGGCACCAACAAGAATAGTATGCTAACTAAACAAAACCAACACTTTATTTCACTTCAAAGTTCTATGCAGCCAGAAATATCTTTAATCTAACAAAACACTTTCATACGAACCAGATACATTGGAACTTAACCTAAAACTTGATTTGAAATATGGAAAGAGAAGCATGATCTGCTAGTAAGAGTCTGTAGAGATGTTTGAAAACGGATACTTAGATCAATCATTTAAAAAAAAAAACGAAAGAAAGAGAAATGCACATATTTCAGTACAACAAATACCAAGTAAAGATGCTAAAAAGTAGATGATTGCTTAACAATATTACCCTAGATTGATATCCACATAATCACAATAAGGTTCCACCCTCCGCGCTGCTTCCAATAAAATATCAGGATCGTTGGCGCAAAATTGGACGAATAGGGGGCGATCTTCCTGCAATTGTTCTCAAAGTCAGACAAATAAATAAATAAAAAATATTAAGCAAGAAATCCCCTGCTGCACTCCATGCTCCAAAGTTGCAGTGATTAAATCAAAATTTTAGTTTGATTTATTCCCTCCCATGGATACAAACAATAGCATCTCAAAATTAGGGTCAAGCAAGAAATTGACACAGTTGCTCCAAAATTAACAAGTGTTAAAAAGTTAGTTTACCTTACAAGTGGTGAATTCCTCTCTTCTATACTTTTCATTCTCACTAAAAATCCTGGAATGCAACATAGGAGTATAAGCAGCCTCGGCTCCATACTTCCTACAAAGCATTCTAAACGGCAGCTCCGAATTATCCACCATAGGAGCCACTATCAACTTGGGCCGACCCAGTTTACTCCAATGACCCCATGCACGCTCCACACGAGCCTCTCCGCTCAGGTACCCCCTCGGCTCACCAAGCAATGCCGTTTCTGATGAATTTTCATGGGTTTCTGTTTGTTGTTGCTGGGGATTGGAGCAGGGAGAATCGTCGTTTAGGTCTAGAGAAGTGGCCATAAGAGACTCTAGTGGTGTTGAAAAGAGAGATTTAAGACAAGGGTTTTGTGGAGAGAAGATGGATTTGGATTTCATGAAAGGGCAACGATGGGAATTGAAAAACAACCCCGCCGCCGCCGCAGCTGAAAGATGTTCTCTTATGGTTGTAAGATCGTGGCTGTAAGCAAAGTCATCAGGTAAGCGTGATAAAACCGCATTTTTGAATTTTAAAAAAAGTTTTTCTTAATTTTTTTTATTTTGATATTATTTAAATATACGGATAATAAAAATAAATTTTAAAAATAAAAAAATATATTATTTTATATTTTTAAAATAATTTTTATCATATTTTTAAATAATTCCTAAACCTTATAGTTTAAATATTTTTAAAAATAAAAAAATAAAAAATATTATCATTTATTTTAGAACAACGCACGCAACATCGTCCAATAACTAAATATTAATTTTCATAGTGGCCCATCCATCATTGGGCAACATGTGTGATCAAATTCCCTCTAGTTTGTCGACGATAATCTTTTTTTTATGACTAGTACGAATCCTATTTATTTGCTGGAAAGTAGTTTCTTTTTGGAAAGTGAATTTCAGGAAAGTGAATTCTAAGAAAGTGTATTATTTTCCGATGTTTAGTAATGTAATAGAAAATAAGTTGAAAAACACTTTTCAGTGTTTGGTTATGTTATGGAAAATGAGCTGGAAAATAACTTATTAATGTTTTATTTTTTTTCAAGTTTATTAAAATAATGAAGAACAAATCTTACAAATTAAAAAGTTGAATGAGAATGAAATTGAAAAAAATAATAATTTCATAAATTATCTCAAATAAAATAAATAATAATCAAAATAACAGAGATCAAATCTAAAAAATAATAAAAATTGAAAGATGAAGAAATTAAAATAATAATAATTAACATTTCATAAATTATTTCAAATAAAATAAGTAACAATCAAAAAAATAAAGACCAAATTTGATAGATAAAAAGTTTCAATAAAAAAATAATAAGAAAAAAGCAAATAACAATTATAAAAATAAAGATCAAAATTAATATAAAAATTAAATTCTAAGGGATGAAATTAAAAAATAAATATTCAAAACAAAATATATATAGCAATCAAAAGTTTAAGAATCAAATTTGATATAATCAGCAAAAAATATGATATTTCTAAATTTTTCACAACTTCTGGAAAATATTTTCCGTTTAAAATAAAAGAAAAACACTTTCCTGAAAATAAAGCTAAATTTTTCTTTGACTGAAAAGTGTTTTTTGTTGATCAACTTTTTTAATAATAAATAAACATAAAAAAATTTTAAAAATTATTTTTAAAAAAACAAATATAATCTAAAAAAAGAAACTGTTCGAGGATAATCAAACTTCCCAACCTCCACGATTCCTAAAAAGAAGAAGAAAAAAAGCACAAGGAGTCAGTTGTATAAGTGTCTATTACTGATATCCGTACAATTTTTGGTGGTTTAGAGTGTTGGATTGAGTTTGATAAAAATAAGGTGTGAGTTTGGTTTGGTTTCTGTGCTCACTAAACTTGACTGGATGATCCATTTTCTTGACGGGTTTCTCTTTTTCTCGAATGGGAAAATGAAACTGAGAGTATATAGTGTCAAAATATTAGAAAGACTTAAAAGAAGAGAGAGAGATTCTTCTGAAACTGGACACGAGGAGAATAAAAAGAAGGAAGTGATGTAATGATAAAAAAATATTTTTTATTTTATGATGTAATAGTAGTTTTTAAATCTTATAGTAGCAATCAAAGTGTTTTTTATTTAAAAATATAGTAAAATAATTTTTTTTGTAAAATTTATTTTTTACATTGATACATGAAAACGATATGAAAACATAAAATAAAAAAATTATTTTTAGAAAAACAAAAATTTTTAAAATTTTTGGGAACACCACATTTGAACAACGTTTCCAAATAGTTACCAAACATATTAAATAATTTTTTTAATTTTAATTTCAATTATAATTTTAATTAAATATATGTATTACCAAACTAATCTTAACTAAAAATATTTTTTATAAAATAATTATTTTAAAACTTCAACTATGTCCTTGAAACTCCCGCTCACAAGTCAACGCGGATTACCTATTCAAATCGTGAAAAAAAAAAAAGGAAAAACAAGAAAAAGAATTATTGGGTTGCGTCAAAACCTTTATCATCATATCTTTTAGCAAAAAAAACCACACCACAAACCAACTCTTTCACTCAACGCATATAGTCGTGCTCTTTGATGAATCAATGTCAAGCTGATTGTGTTTGAGGGCGTGGATGGCATCAGCAGCAGCGTGGCCTTGATCTCTCTAACACGTTGCTCTCATCCATGATCCAGCGGGGGAGATCATGTTTAATAAAACTGGCTTTAAGGCTGCAACTTTAGGGCCTTTGCTGGGCTGCATGCATGGTAAGCTGAATATTAGTCTTCCACCTACGATTTTTTGTTAATTAACTGTATGAACATTCCTCTTGAATGCATGGAATATGAGGTTGCCTTTTTTTGAAACATTTTTCTCCTCAGTTAATTGTATATGTTTATTTTCTTCCTTGAACTGCTTGCTTTTTATACAAAATTGGTTTTCACTCCAGACAGTAGTTTGAGGTTAAGGTTTCGTGATGGTTTCTGCCATTGTTGTGTTATGAGAGAGTGTTTGGAAACATGGATTAATTCGTGTTTTTAAAAATTTTAAAATTTAAAATTTAAAATTTTTTATTTTTTCTAAAAATTAATTTTTTATATATGTTTTGAATCGTTTTGATACGCTGATTATAAAAATAATTGTTTTTAAAAAAATATTATTTTGATATATTTTAAAATGAAAAACATTTTAAAAAACAACCACAGCCACATTTCAAAACAAGCCATCATATTTTTATGCAGAAGATAGCTAGTATATATTAGGTTACAACGTTGTCATTGTCCTTTTCTTTTTTACCTGCTTGTTGTTTTACCTTTATTTTTGCTTTAATTTTAAATTAATTGGGTGTTTGACCTTTTTTTTTAATCTTTCATTTTCATCTTTCTTCATTTGTGTTGTTGTCTTTTAGCTTTGCCTCTAATTTAAGCTAAGATCGATCCTTTCATGGCTTCTTGTTCACATAACTTTCCTTGCTAGTTGCATATATATATATATATATATATATATATATATATATATACACCTATTCTTTCTCTTTGTAGCTTTTAGTGTTGTTGATGTGAAAGTTTTTGGATCTCTCATTAAATTAAATGTGCTCTTTTGTTAATGAATTTCTTTCTCCTCCTTTCTCTTCCCATTTGCTGTTCCTTTTTTTTGGTTTTTAACTTTCTTTTATGCTTGTTATCATGCAAGTTTCAAGCACACTTTTGGATTATATATATATATATATATATATATATATATAAAACACAAGAGACCAAGTTTGAGGCCGGTTTATATTTGTATTTTAAAAATATTTTTTTAAAAATATTTTTTTATATTTTATTTTAAATTAATTTTTTGGTGTTTTTAGATTACTTTAATGTATTGATATTAAAAATAGTTTTTAAAAAATAAAAAAAATATTATTTTAATTTTTGGTGTTTTTAGATTACTTTAATGTATTGATATTAAAAATAGTTTTTAAAAAATAAAAAAAATATTATTTTAATGTATTTTCGAGTAAAAAGCACTTTAAAAAATAACAACTACAACACTATCAAACATCCCAATAAAATGTTTCCTTTTTTTTTCCTTCTCAAATCACTCAATTTATTACTATTTTTTTCTACTTTTCCCTTTGTTTTATTTTTCTTAGGGGGACGATGTTGGATAGCTCTCACTATGTTATTTTCCAAGGCATACTCTCTTTTTTTAATGTTTTTTTATATATACACTCTTTCGTTCTTTTACATCCTTTTAAGAATAATATATGGTTTGTTTTAAGGGATTTTAACCTTTTCCCTGGAAAATACACAATAATTATTTTGACTAAAGTAAAAGTTGTTCATGCATAAGCATATGCATGTAATTGTCTAGTAGAAAACAATTTAACAAGGAAGGACCTGGGAAAAAAAAAGTTGTGGAAATTACATTGTTCATAGTATTAAAGTAATTTAATGGGAAAAGGGAAAGCCTATTATGAAATTATAGTTATTTAATTGATCCTTAAATATTATACATGTCATATATGTATGGTGTCGTGACGATCATCCTTTTAGATCAATTTTTTTTTAATAACTTGGCTATATACACAAAGAGTGAACATCTTCTTATAAAACTATTTCTTTTTTTTCTATTTCTATACAAACTAAACCTTTTATATATATATATGGTGTCGTAACGACCATTCTTTTAGATTATTTTTTTTCAATAACTTGTTTATATGCACAAAAAACTATATATATATAGAAGGTTAGAGTGAACATCTTCCTGTAAAACTATTTCTTTTTTTTCTATACAAACTAAACCTTTCTAGCATATAGCTGCAACCAACAAAAGAGATAACCCCTCCCTCTCATTTCACATGTTATGGGCACCTCCTTCCTAAACGTTAATGTGGGAAACAAGCATAGTCGAGTGAATGATATTCTCATGTGACTTCAAGCAGAGAGAAAAAAAAAGGAAAGAAAAAAGAATGCTATAATAATCCCTCACGCATCTATTGTCTAGAAAGACAAATATCAAGGTTTCATGGTAAAAGGGTCGAGTTATATGAACAATATGTTGTTATAATATTAAGGAAAATTCAAGGAACCTGTGAGAGCAGTGATTGCTTGGAATGTCTTGCCCCAGATGAACAATATGTTATTATAAGATTAAGAAAACTATAACATGTAATTAGAAGGAGAGTGAATTAAATATATAACCAATATTAATAAATAATACAAATTAATTCAAGTAAGCATAATCATCAATAATATAATTAAAATATTTAAAAGTAAAGAGATAAATAAGAGAATATGCAAACTCATTTTTAATGTGATTCGACAAACTTACATCCACACCTCAAGTACTAAACTATACTTGAGTATTGTATTCTTTAACTTGTCCAAACTTTAGAGTGCTAACAACTTAATGAATCCAAACTAAGATTTTTACAGCACTTGATGATATTTTCTCTTCAAAAATTTTCTCTCATTTAAAGATATGCTCTCTTTATGATTTTTTTTCCTGGTGAAAATATCTTACCAAATCCAAAAGTTTTTTCCTAAATCTCAAAGGTTTAAAAGTGTGATTTTTATTATCACAAATTACTCTCTTAATAGAGTGGATATTACAATTGAAATTTTTAGCATCTTAATATATCACAAGTTAACATTTTTAAGATTAGAAAATGTTTAAGTATAGTATGAATGAGAATATATACTCGTGTGCTAGATTATGCAGGTTTGATTGTACAAATTTGAGTATAATCAAGGATTGATATTTTTATTGTGTTTTTGTGCTTATAATAACTTGTATATGTACATGTTGATGTTGAGAGTCCCTTTCAAACTTTGCAATGAGATAAGCTATATATATGCTCTTATTTTAATTGATTCTCCTCCTTGCTATTTTGAGAGAGAAAAATAATTGGAGCTATTTTTTTCATTCTTGTTTTTGTTAATTGCTTCTTTGTTTTTTATTTATATATATCATCCCTTGGTTTTTGCGCTTGTCTTAAAAATGGTTGTTTGATGCCTTTTTTTTTCCTGTTTGCAATTGTATATGAAAGGATTATAGCTCTCCCTTTTTCCATCTTCTGCTTTGTTTGAGGTGTTTATGCTTTTTGACCCCTCTGGCAATCATGAGAATTACTATTTGTTTTGAGTTATGTGTTTGGCTATCATTTGGTTTTCTATTTTAAGTTGTTATCTTGCCTCTCATTTCTTATGCTTTCCTCTTTTACATATTTGATTTTGTCCGTTCAACTTTTACTTAGGTGATAGATTGATTGGGAATTTTCTTTTATTTTTTCATTTAAATTTTATTTTTTACATTACTACTATTGTTCTTTTACGTTGTCTCTACTTTCAACATCACGACAAAAAAAACATATTTATTTGTAAGTGTTAATTTTTATTCGGTGCAATTTTTTTTTTACAAAAAATTCGATAAATTTTCCCCTATAATGGGACCATACTAAGTTATCAACATCTTCATTTCTGATACTATTCATATCATAATTATGGTCCAATCATCTTCCCAATCAATACATCACAAAAATAATAGACATGTATTGTTCGATAATAAAGATACAATCAATAAAAACAAAATACATAAATAATTCTAAGGTTTACATAATTTCAAAATTAATTGATTCTAAGAAAAACAATAAAAATTTAGATTATGAATGTAACGCTCCCACTATTTTATCCAAGACAATTTCTTAGTTGAATATAAAAATTTGGGGTAAATTCTTCTTCTTCTTTTATCATTCTAACAATTCTAATCCTATACTATGATAAAATGCAAATACTTAATATAACACAAAGATATTTTTAAGTATGACATTCACATTAATTACATATAACAATTTTGTTCTACAAATAAAAAGTTTCATTCAAGATCTTTTGCATCATTCATTAATTTCAAAATACATGTTTATCGATATAAATACACAAAAAGTGTTATATATTGAAGTATGATCTATTTTACTACTGCGAGAGTCCTGAAAGTAAAATTATCATTTTTATCAACATAATTATCAATAAATGCAATGTATCATTTCACTACACCCATATAAAAATATTTCTCTTATATACTTTATTATGAATTATTAATATCTTACACCTTCATATTCATCCAATTAATTCTAATCTTAGCCATTTCATGGAGGTACTACTTTCTCATTAGGGACACTAATCCATTCGCCCATAAATCGCACACCAGTTCATTCACCTAATTACCAAGCACTAATTCACTCGTTCAATTACCGGGCATTTGTTCATCCGCTCAAATGTGTTCATCAGCCCAATTACCGGATGCTAGTTCACCCACCTAATTACCGGGCGTTAATTCATCCATTGACATCAAAACATAAATTATAGAAATTCTAATTAAAATTAACACATGTTTTTGAATTAACCCTCCTATAAAAATTCAAGATGTCGGACACCTACCTACTAGTAACTCTCTGTTAATGTTTCGAGCCTCCAACCTCTCCTGTTTCATTTAAAAGATCACATGATTTCAATACTTCATCATCCAATAATTTATTTAAAACCTCTCCACATAGTAAATTTTTTTATTAATACAATTTTAATGCATGGAATTATTCTCATTATTTTTTTATGTTCTTTAATAATTCCACAAATAATTCTTACAATGTTATGTCCACTTAAACTTTTAATTCACCACAATTATAAGGGAATCTTATATTATTATAAAAATTTCCCAATAACTATAGGAAATTTAATTCCTTTACACCTAATTCAACATATCATTTCATTATTATTTTTATCACTATTTAAATGCAATTCATTAATTTCTTCAAACTTAAAGTTTTATTTCTTATATTTTCTATGGTCAAATTCACCTTTTTAAGAGGAGGATAAATTCCCTTCTACTCTAACTTTTAATCCATCATCCAAACTCAATCCATCCATTTAAGTCATGAAAAATCTCCAATTACATCAATTCAATCCATCCCTCAAAATTCTTTATCTTTGCCGAAAATTCAAGTAAAAATGGTGAATTGATTATTCTTCAACTTTTCACTTGATTAACTTTAACCCATCTATTTATTTTCTTTTATTCTTTCATGCCAACATACAATACTCTAGCACAACTTCACAAATTTCATCCATCATTTCTATTTATCTAAGAGTTCCATAATCAAATGTAATAATAACTGAGCATCAATGTATAAAATTTCACTAATCAACATAATAAGGGATCAATAGCAAATCCAAGGTAGAAACCACTCTTTATCCCCCTCCATCTTCTTTTCTCTTATTTTTTTTCTTTCTTTTTTTTATACAAATTAACCTAATTAATGACAAGCTCAAGCATTTATTTCCTCAATAAACATATAATCAACATAAATCCATGCATTCAAACCACCTTAACATCAAGAACTCACCTTTAAATAATACCAATTCTACTCAATTCACGAACAAACATGGAAAACAATACTATGGATCATCATCGAGAGTTTTCTTACCCTTAAGAAATGAAGAATCAAAAGCCAAAAGAAGTTGAATCAAGATCTCCTTCACACTTCCCTCTAAGCTTAATTTTTTCTTCTCTAAAAGCATACTTAAAATCTTTAAACTCCTTGTAGGCTCCTTAATGTATCAAACCCTCTCTTTAATTACTTAACACTCATTCTATCTTACATTTTTTTTTCAAGCAATTTCCATGAAAAATGATAAAAATCCTCTTTTCACATTTTCTTCTCTTGGCCGGTTGCACAATCTCTCTTTTTCCTTTTTTTTTCATTGCTGGCAGCTTATAAAGAGGGTTGTATTAGGCAAGTTTTCAATTTGGTCCCTAAAGAAATTTCTAGACACTCATTTGTGCTATGAGTTTATTAGGAACTAGGTCGACCTGTCAGGCCAGTCCAAGTTTTATAACTATGATTCTTATAATATTATTAATTTTAATATTCAATAAAAATAAAAATAAAAATATAATATCTAATTTAATTTTTTAAATATATAAGTTTGATAACAATATATATTAAGGAGAACATAGACTTTTATTTATTTTATCTTGACCTTATATTTTTTAATATCGTTTTTAAATTTTGATTTAGAAAACAATATATATTATAATCTACACTTGAAACATTAGACAAGACATAGGTATTATTATCATTAATGTATGTTGTTCTATCTTGTTCATTGTATACTAAACACAAAATAAAAACAAATTATTCAGTCTAGTCCAATACACACCAAACACAACAGGTATTTATTTAGTCCAGTTGAATCTCGTTAAGTCCAATGAATACCGTATACCATATCAAATACTATCTTATTTTTATTTTTTACCCGTCTACTATTTATCAATATATTTAATTAGAGAAAAAAAACAAATATATGCACGCCTCTAAACCCCCAAATGAGCAAAGAGTGATGGTGAGAAAAGAACGTTTGGAAATAATAATAACCAAAGGCAACATCGCAACAACTCGATGAACAAAGAGGTAAAAAATAAAACCCCACAGTCAGATGAACATAAAGTTTTGAGATGGTCTACAGGCTAGCAGTCTGCTGGCTAGCCGGCTAGAGTTGCGAGATTCTCCATGCTCGTACGCAAAGAGACAGGCGTCATGAACACACCCAAGATCTATTTAGCTTTTGCCTTACACAACACGGTGAAGGGAGACAAATCCACCATTTCTCTACTTATTCTTTCCTGCTTTCGAACTTACATGATTTTTTTTCTCGCGGATGAGAAATATTTTTGTAAAAAAAATTAATTTTTTCATATTTTTAAATATTTAAATACACTAATATTAAAAATACATTCAAAAAAATAATAAAAAAAATATGACTTCAACATATTTCTAAATAAAAACACTCGAAAAAAAACAATAAAACAATAGATAAGGAGCATTTACGAAACGATAATGATGGGTGACTTTAGGGGGGACCATTCAGCACAGCAACGTTGACGTTGAGCAAAGGCAAAGCAAAGAACAATTTAGTAAACATTGTGGGGCCCTCGATGACAAGAAAATGATCAATTCTCCCACCCACCCATTTTGACTTTGCCATCTTCGATTTCTCATCGCATTAGTGTGTCGTTCAGGCTTCAAGCCCTTCTAGAACCATCCCTCCTCTTTCCTAACTCCATCAATCTAATCTTAATTTTTATTCTTTATTTTCTATTTTAAATTAATTTTTTATATTTTTTTAATATATTAAATAAAAAATAATTTAAAAACCAACTATTACTATAACTATAGGCATCTTGGATGAATATCTCTGGATTAGATTTTACAGGAGAGTTGTTTGTCAGAGAGAACCCCCGTGAAGGACAGAACAAATTTCTTTGAAGGTCTAAAGATTTTCTGGCCGTGGCTATAATAATGCAAAGCCAACAAAGGAGAAGTTGCATCCGAAACTCCCTCTCGCTCTCCCTGGCTGGCTGGCTGATCTAATAAAATTATAGGTGTGTACGTCTACGTGTGTAAATGGCCGTCCCAACTGGAAACTGCCTACCTCTTTCTTATGGTCAACCGTCCCAAACACGACATGTTCGTCCACTTATTTAGCTATTGTTTGACTGTGTGCTTTACTTTTCTTTATAATAATCCAACTATGATGTAAGAAAAAGTAGCAAGTACGCATCCAGAAGGCAGAAACCAGAACCCGAAGCATAAAGCAAGCAATTTTTTTTAAAAAAAAAAAATTCAGAGGGAATAGAACCCCCCACTACCTAGCTTTCTTTTACAACGATTGAAATCTAATACCAAATCCACCATCTTGATCCCTTCCTCTTTCAGATTTTAAATAATCATCAGATGGGTTCAAAGCTGTTCAAGAGTGGGGGAAAAGGAGGGCTGCAAGAATCCCATAATTTACAGGCAAATGAACAAATGAACTGACCCACTAATCTCCTTTGAGAAAAAAGCCGAGTTGATCATCTGATTGATTCCACAGTTTGCTAGCCACTGCTGATCATACCATTTAGAAGTGCTGTTTGTTGGCACTTCTTTCGTTGGCTTGTTGTTGGGTAGGGATCATCTAGTTAAGAGGATTCTAAGATGAGATTGGATGTCTCTGCAACAGAGATAGTGTGGTTGTGCTCTCCTTCATAGGTAACTACTAGCATTGATGGATCATCTAAAGCTCTCTCCACATGCTTACGAGCTGGACATCCTCTTACGCTGCTGCACTTGTAGTAACCTCTGTCGAACAAATCAAAAACCCAAAAAGAAATATATATTCTCATCAGCACGACACCTCTGCAAACTGAGTATTGTTAAAGCATATTTATATTATCTGGCCTCTGCCCAAGAATCTAAACTTCAATATGCGAGTCAATTATATTCTTAATGTAGGCATTGATTCACTCAGATTTTGTGTGAATTGTAGGAAATCAATGGTTAGAGACAACTATTATTTGGAGACTCAAGCATAGCATAGATAGAACTAGAAGAACTTAAAACAAGCATATGAAAAAGAAAGAAGCATACCTTGGATGTGGAGACCCTTTAATGGGCTTTTGACCGTACTTTCTCCATGAGTAGTCATCAGGTGGAATATCAGACATCTTCAAACTGATTGCTGGAACCCTCACCACTCTTTTCAATCTCATCTTTCTGCTATGCAAAATACATATATCCAACAACTGAATACAAATCCAGGATAAATAACTCTAAAAATCGAGACAGATGAATTAAAATCATGAAAGAGAGAGTTATATATAGATGTACCTTTTCTTGGAGCAATGGCAGCGACCAGGAGAGCCACACTTGCCAGCAGAATCCAGATTTTCAGAGCTACACTTTCTTTTCAAAGAAGATGTAGATAAAGGAGGCTTTCCAGCTGAAGAAACCTGAGAAACGTTTGTAAACTGAAAAGCTGATGAAGATGATGGCTGTTTGCTATCAGTATCACCAGTCAATGAAGAAACAAAAGAGTTCCCAGCTGAAGAATAAGAGAAATTTATAGTAGTTGTTGCCGAATCTTTCCTCTCCATCACCCCATTCTTTGGAACAAGAATAGGATAGTGATTTTGGTTGAGAACTGGAGGAGGAATCTGCTGGATTGGTGTGGCATAATAAACCTTAGTGTTAGCTTCAGGAACTTGATAACTTAGTTCTTGTCTTTGGTTAATTGGAGGAGTAGAAACAGGAGCTCTTCTAAACCGAGCATGACCAGTTCTGTTACGACCCAGAAGAGAAATGACTTTCTTGAACTTAGAAACGGCCGCATCGGCAACAGCCTTGCAGTCTATTTCCATATCCATGGAAGTTCTTGAGGTAGAAGTTGAAGATTGATGAAGATTTTGTTGATTTTTCTGTGACAATAATCTAATTAGCTTGTTAACACTCTCGAGCCCTGAAGCCGCTTCTTGGACTGCGTTTTCTTCCATTTTACTAGTTATTGAAAAACCATCGTTCCTGTAACCCATCACGAGCTCTACGGCCATGATCACTGAAACCACACCATCGAACAGAGAGAAAGAGAAGAAAGGCAAAGTTTTGTCAAAAGAAAATGCGAGGTGCTTGGGCTGTAGATAAAGGATGAAAAAATTATGAGGGATCTATGCAGTCTGGTCAAAATTATTGACCTCGGCTTTCGAAATTATAGAGGGGACACAAATTTTCTTTCTTGGTTTTCTTTTCCTCTCTCTCTCTCTTACTGCCGCAACGGTCCTTTAGAGGGTGGTAATTAAACGAGCGGTTTTTTCCCTTTTTTTTTTTTTTTAGCTTTTCTTCAAAACCAATGAAAAATATGTTAGGTAAAATTTAAAAAATTGTTTGGTCAAAAATGAAAATCTTTTGAATTTAAAGTATGTTATAATATAAAATCTCCATATATTATCAATAACTCTTTTATGATTATAACACCCTGTTAAAGAAAAACAATAATTTTATTAAATAAATATTTTGTTTTTTTAAAATTATTATTTTTTTTATTAACATAGATATCCGGATCAGCTTGCAGGCACCTCGACTAATTTCATGGGTCTTGAAGTTGACGACCATGTAAGTCTCTAGTGATCATCATATTAGTAATTATAGAGGTCAAACCTGATCTTTTAAATCATCTTACTACAAAGCAAAGCCTTCTTTGTTTTTCAAAAAATATTTTTTTCTAGAAAATATTTTCCTAACATTTTCATATTTAGAGGGCGGTAAGCAAACGAGCGGTCCCCCCCCCTCTTTTTTTTTTTAGCTTTTCTTCAAAACCAATGAAAAATATGTTAGGTAAAATTTTAAAAATTGTTTGGTCAAAAATGAAAACCTTTTGAATTTTAAGTATGTTATAATATAAAATCTCCATATATTACCAATAACTCTTTTACAATCATAACACCCCGTTAAAGAAAAACAATATTTTTATTAAATAAATATTTTATTTTCTTTTAAATTATTATTTTTTTTATTAATATGGATGTTCGGACCAATTTGAGGGCACCTCAACTAATCCCGTAGACCCTGAAGTTAACAACCTTGTAAGTCTCTAGTAACCATCATATTAGTAATCATAAAACTCGAACCTAATCTTTTAAATCATCTTACTACAAAGCAAAGCCTTGTTTGTTTGTCAAAAAAATACTTTTTTCTAGGAAATATTTTCCTAACATTTCCATACTTAACTTTATTTTAGAAAATTAGTCAACATGATTTATTAAAAATTAAGCTCTAAAAAAAAGAAAGTGTTTCCAATTTGCACGAGAACTTTTTACATGAAAGATTAAAAACTTAAACTAGCATAACACTTCATTGTTGTTATATAAATAAATGTTAATAAAATAATAAAATACTTCAAAATATATAATATTATTAGAAACTAACAAATTAATATGTGTGTTGTCTGCTGGTGTAAAATATATTAATTAGGATGGTGAAGAATTTTTGTATCATTGCTAACTTGTCCAATTCAATCTTTTAAAAATCCTACATCCAGATGCCAGTCAAAAGTGGATCTCTAATCATCCCATCTGAAAGTCTAGTTAGTCTTTTTTTATTCTTATTTAAAAAGGTATTATATTTCTTATTTCTTTTCTATATGTATTTTTGTACTACTATATTTTTTTTACCTAACTATTCCCATGTTTCTTATTTCCTAATTATATCTCGAATGTTCATTTTTTAAGGATATTATAGTCCTATTATTAGAAAGGGTTGTACATCTATACACCATTAGCCACCACCCTAAAAAAAAATTATCACTTTTTTTCTGAAATGATGCATTGTCATTGGCAATTTATATATTCTTGTATTTTTTTTGTATTTTTTATATATGAAATAAGTGTTAAGAGTGTATGCTTATAACCCACATGCTAGTTGTGGCTTTTCCAAGTGAAAAGGAGAAAATTCTTCTTATTTTTCTTTTTCTCTTTCATAATCGTATTTTTGAATTTTCCTTTAACCAATATTTAAAGCCCTATAATTTATTTATCATTTCATAATTTTACTTTTTAAATATGTTTATTTTTTCATTTTCATTTTATTAAATGAGCGATCCTCAAAAGAGTCCTAGTTTGAAGGATGTGGACCTTGATCACTATGCTTTTAGCTTCCTTCTTCTCCTTTCATTCCTTCAGGCAATAATGATATAGACTTTTGACAAATACCCATAGATCACAAGCTTTCCATTTTTTTTTGAACAAATTCTTTATTTGGGGTTCATAGATGAAAAACTTATAAATTGTATTGATATTCTACTGTTTTTTCTAACTATCCTTCCTTTAACTTTGATCGCTTAGATGATGATATTAAACTTTTTCTATGGATGAATCCCTTATCATTTCTTACAAGCATGTCATTTTTATTTATGTCTATAACGTTTTAGTAAGGCATATTTCTATTTCTTGATTGTCGTTGACTGATAAAATAATTTAATTCTTAAAAACTTCTTTTAAAGATGGTGTTTTCTCTCTTTATAAGAAGACTTTGGATGGTAGGGTTCTACTTCCTCCTCCATCCCATAGTAATATGATTTTTAAATGAGGATGAACAGATTCCCGCTTTATTAGCCCTAAAGCTTTGGCTTTTTTTTACTATGTAATTTTATTTTGTCACCATCTCGATCATCCATGCTCCCTTCACTTAATACATCATTTCTATCATCTTATTAGTTTTAGAAATTGTTTTAGCTTTTATTATTTCTAGGCTAAAAAGATAAAGGCCAATTTACTCCAAGAAAGATTCTTAACTTCCTTAATTTTTGGAAAATCAATCACATTTTTAAATCAACTAGATGGAGAGTGCCTCTTACCTTTAACTTGGAGATCCCTAAATATAAAAAAAATTATCCTCACATTGATTGAAAAATAAGTTATAAAGTTGATTAAGATTAGGAGAATATTGGTTTTTTTACCTCACTGGTCAATATAGCTAATGTGTATTTGATATAATTTGATGTTTTTTCAAATGCACTTGTAAGAGCCCGGCCCAACATGTTGTATATTATCCATTTTGGGCCTTACTACCCTTATGGTTTTGTTTTTGTGACGCGAGCCCACTCCTGAACCTGACACTCTAAAACGCGTACAATATGTTAGCAACCAGCACTACTAATAAGGCCCTGACTCTTGACGCTCGCTTCCGATGTGAGATACCACAACACTCCTCTCATATTTTCTATTAACCATAAAGTACAAATCCTATTATATTTTATTCTTTCACTTTTTTTTTATTTGCTTTGATCTTTTCTTTATTTTTGTTTGCACCTTATTGTTTGTGTTCTGTTAATTCTAATTTTGGACATTTTTTAGATTGCATAAATATAAGGTTTGATCATATTGTTTTCACTATAGATGTTATAGATACGGATCATGATCTTAATTATCATACAATCCTAGCTAACCACATTCTTATGGCTTCCAACAGAAATCATTTAAAAAACAAAGCTTAAAAGGCATGTGGCAAATAAAAAATCCAATGGTTGGCTCATGCTAGTGCTCTTTTTTTCCCTCATGAATAGGATAAAGGAGTAAAGGAAACTTTCTCCCCTTCATGGGACTTACTAATCAATGACATGATTATCAAACATAAAACCACTATAATGTTTTTATTGAATGCCTTTATGCCATGCAATTGAGTTAAGATACACTGTCAAACATAATTTGGCCTGAGCACTAACATTACCAAATTTCTTACTTTGGTAAGCATTTTCCTCTTCTTGTTTTTATTGCTACTATTTATTTAGTGTTTAATTTACTGATCTAGTTTTCTTAAAGGACACTAAATGTTTTTAATATGCACAAACATCAAGCCTTTTTGGAAGAACAATCTTATACTCTCAACTATTAGGTGACATTCTTACAAGATTAGTTGGAAAAAAAAAGAGTATTATTGTTTGGACTTAGAAGTTGGCTTGGAAAGTTCAAAATCTTTAATCAATCATTATAAAGTCCAATCACAAGATTACAAGAAAAAAATTATTTAATTTGAAAAATGATCAAGTTAGGTTCATAACGAAAATCGTTAAACATAAGACTGCTTAACATAAGTAGATTAATGTTTTTAAGAAAAATATGACTAAGTTTTCTAATGAGGGCATGATTTGGCTTCTTCACCAACTGTTCAGTCTTTACCATTTAGAATTCCCCAGCTAAGGCTTGTCTTCCTTGTTTTAAGCCTTACCTCTTATTCTAACATTAGTTTTTATACCCCTCTTCCTCTACTAGGGCTATAACCTGAGACGCTAATGAAAGTGATGAGAACATCATAGATGATATGAAGGATTTGAGAATTCATGATCCTTTTTTCAAGATTGGCTCATCAAGGTAAAAATAAAGAAGATGATGGAGAGAAGAAGACCTCTTATTCGTAGTAGCAGGAGGTAGGTGAAGGGTGAAGATAACATAGTTGATGCCTTATTATCATCATTTTAATGTAATGTTTTACTCTTGTCATAAATTATACTAGAACTTTTGTATATTTGTATTTATAAATATGTCTTGCTTTGATGACTTACTTTATACTATTTGCTAATATAGTTTTTTTTTTGTCATTTTTATGTGTGGATGAATTTTCTAATGGTTGTTTTTTTTACTATCTATTGGAAATGAAAATCATCATATATAGGAATGACATTCAATAAAAGTTGAATTGTTAGCTAAGAATGTCATTTAATGATAATCAAATAAGTTATTCCTAGAGATAATATTTAGAGTAGACTGAATGTTAGGGCACCATCCAATAAAAATCAGATCGATAGTCAATGATATCACTTAGTGAAGACCGAATTAGTTGTTTATAATATCATTTGAGAAGAATTAAATTGATGGTCAATAATATCATTCGGTGAAGAATAAATTGATGGCTAATGATATTTTATGGTAAAAATCAAATTGACAATAGTAACAACATATGTTTATTATGAAAAATTTATCTATGAAATAACTTTTTCATTATATTTTTCTATTTCATTCACTTCATATACACATTGCATAACATCTACTAATAGTACTACTACAAGCTTTGTAAGTTCTATAATTAGAAAAAGTATTACTTTTAAAAAATATTATACCTAGTTCTTCATTGCTTCAAATTTAGTTTTTAATTCATTCAATATTTCTTTATTATTAGCTAGCTTCAACTCATTTATTTACCCAAGAATGTGAGATGAACTTTAGTCAAAGATTTATCTTTCATTTGCTATAAAATCTTTGAAATTATAATTATCAAATCATCTTCCATTAACAATTACCAAATACAAAAGGCACTTAAAATATGCATATTATGTTCTTCCTCGCAAACTCTTTTGTCTTCTTTTCTATAATTTTAGCTACAACCTTATCTTATACCCTCTTAGTAAAATAAACAATCACTGCCATTATAAATTTTTTTCCCCTAAGTGATGGTGAGAAGAGCCTCAATACATTTATCCTTTATTATGAAAAGTGATATGGCACTTTTAGACTTTGTAGCTCCTATATGGGGTTGTGATGTAAATTTCTAAACTTTTAGCTTATCAAACACTTTCTTACCTTTTCCAAACAATATTTAACCATGGTTAGCCAGTAAAAACCTCATTTAATAATTTTCTTCATCAAATTTAGTCTGCTAAATGATTACCACAAACACTCTTATACACCTTACTCATGGCATAATTTACTTATTTTTTGGTTAAACAATGCAACAACGATCGAGTAACTAATAACTTATACACTATATCATCTATAATCATATAATATGTTATCTTGAGTGAAAGCTTTTTAACATGTTTTGTATCCTTCTTATCTAGGATTTTATTTTTAGGTAGTTGTTCATGGGATCAATCTAGCTTAATCCTTATTGAATTTCTACTGTCAACCTTCCTTCTATGCTCAGGAACAAAACTCGTTCTACCATTTTAGGTTTTTCAAAGTTGATATTCAGTGTTGACATTAACTTCTAATGCATCTGTTTATATTTTTTTATTTTAAGATTTATTTTATACTAAAAAACTATTAGTTTCTTGATCATATCTTTAACTTTCATCAAATAAATGTTCCATTCAACTTATTATTCATTACCAATTATGATTGATGTATATTTTAAGATCCTAGATACTCAATTCTACTAAAATCATAGGACTTGTAAGTAACATCTTATATTATGCTTTATTATTTAATGTTTTAAATCCAAATCATAGTCGATATTATATCGGGAGAAATTTCTACCTAACTGAAATAATTTCAACTCCACTAGTTATGTGACTTGATCTATAAAACTCCCCAATGTTTGGCATTCATTTATGTTATGAACTCTACTAGTGTCTATGCCTTTATAATAGTTCATGGCTTATAGTGTATATAGATCTCATTTAATTCTATAAACTACTTTACAATGCACTTGGCTACATCCAATTTTTATAGAGTTTTTTTAAATGGATAATTGGTCAACATGTGTATGATATGGGCTTGAAAATAGAGCTTTAGTTTTCTTAATGTTATCAAGAGTTCCAATACATTATTCGGTCAGTATATCTCTTTGCTTAGGTCTCATTATCATCTCACTAACCTAATAAACTAGATTTTTATTCTCTAATACTTTTTCAAACCAATACCACATTAATAACTTTAGTAGTCATTGCCAAATAAATGTATAAAACTTCATTTATTACTAGCCAGTCCAACATATATAGTTTTTCTAAGTATCATTTCATCTTTTCAAACAACTTTTGGCAATTTTAAAACCATTTGAATTTTGTAACATTTCTTAATAATTTGGAAAATGGCAAAAATCAATTGGTTAACTTGGTCATGACATTGTTATACTACTTGTTAACCTTTAGACCTCATTCATTGTTCTCTTGGCTGCATCTTGTGTATTGCTTTAATCTTTTTAAGGTTGGCCTCTATCTTTTACCAGGTAGACATAAAACCCAAAACTTTTCTCGACTCCATATTGAATGCTTATTTTTTTATGTTCAACTTCATATTATATTTTCTTATAATTGAGAATACCTTTTAAATCTATTACATGATTCTTTACCCAAATGCTTTTGACTACATGTCATCCATATATGTATAAAAAGTTTCTTCTAATTTTTTTACTAAACATTCTATTCATAAGCCTTTTGTAAGGCATCAATATATTTTTTAGATAGCATAACATTACTTGGTAATAGCAGGTTCCCTGTTTGTGATGAATGACAATATTTTTTAATAAACTTTTTCTATTTTTATCTAGTGACTTCTTGAAAATGCATTTAAGAAACTCATCAAATCATGTCCCATGGCGGCGTCTATTAACTTATCAATTCTAGGGAGTGGGTGTTCTTCATGTATACCTCATTTAATTAGTGAAATTTATATATAACCTCCATTTACAATGAGTTTTGTTTTTATCATCATAATGTTTAATAGCCATTCAGAACAATCAACCTATCTAATAAAACTCACACTTAATAATTTGTTAACTTCCTCTCTAATTTTTTGCCTTCTATCTTTTATAAACCAATTTTTTTTTTTTGCTTTATTGATTTGTACCCTTCTCTAACATTTAGCTTATGAGTGATTACTTCTTTTGGAATTCTAGGTATATCTCCCAGCTCCACGCGAAAGTGCCATAAATCTTCCTTTTAAAAATGTCAGTCTCGATTTAAAATAGGGACTTTAACTTCATTTCTAGTTTCATATATTTTTCTGGATTCTTTTTATATACGAGTTACACTATCAATTCTTCATCGAGGTAGATCTTTATGAGTCATCTTCTTATCTTACATCTAATATGTTAATAAGTGCTACTTTTTCTTCTTTGAGTTTGGTAAATAGAATTATTTGGAGGTCATTTGAATGCTCATAAAATCGTTTATCCCTTTTTTGATAGGGAACTTTATCACCTCATAACATGTAGATAATAATACTCATAGGTAATCAAGTAACACTGTCCTCATATCATGGTTGTATGATGATGATTTTTACACCATTAAAAAATTCAACATTATTGTATTCTATCATAGGTGTCTATATATTCATTGTTACTAGTAATATGATGATCATTATCAGTATGAATGTTTCCCTTGTAAATCCATACAACGATACACTAGCTTATTTGATTTATACTTTACTAATCCTTATATGTTCAAAACATTTATAATAAAAAAAAATATCAACAACATTATCATTGTCTATTAGTATTCTTCTTACTGTGAGTTTGTGATGATGAATGAAATTATAATTAAATTATTATGCTGTGATTGAACTTTTTTATATCTTATTCTTTAAAAATGATTTCTGACTCTACTTTTGCTATCTTACTCAAACCAAGCACTAGAGTTGGCTATTGTACTATTTTCTTCTAGTCATGCTTCTATTCTTCACTTCTAAGCCACCAATAATTATATTTATTATCTTTTTTTACCTTTTCTCTAGAAATTTTCCTCTGTCCATTTTCATTCAGAATTTTATCCTTTTTGTTAAATCATTCACCATCCTAATTCCAGCCATAATAACCACCTCTATACAGTGGTTAACCTTTTCAAGCTTCTTTTCTTTCATCTCTTTTAAGTGTTTCTCTCCTACCTTGTCTTTCAGTATTATGATTGATAAAGATTTTGGGAAATTATCAACTAATCAAATTTTTTTATTTCATCCTTTAGTGATATACAATGCTTTGTTTAATGTCTAAACCTTCTATATAACATATAGTCCTCATCTCTCTCCTTTCCTTTCCATGTTATTCTAGTTGGCCATTAACATTTTTTCTTCCGCTATTCACTAAAAACATATATGTTTAGCTCTCATTCTAAGGCGTTTGTTTTTTTAATGATCTTTTATATCTTTTCATAGTCCTTATATTCTAGTAATCTCTCCTATATAAGGGTTCATTGCTCTATGAACTTCTCCTTCTTCTATCCAAACATTTTTATCCTAGTGCTCCTCCTTTACTCTAGCCCTTATCAACCCATTACTTCTTCGATGTGTATGTAACATTCAACTTATTTTTTTAAAAAAAATTATTGTATTGTTTCAGGCTCTTTTAATGCTAAAGGCTTTTAAAACTCATTGCTACTTGTAATAGAGATTAAAATTCACATAGTTATTGGCGCTATCAAATCTTTTATCTTAAGTTTTTTTTCCCATAGAATATGTCATAAACTCCTGCAATAATTCTTTCTTTTTTGCCTTATACTCATAATAGTTACATAAGCTTCCTCTGATCTTCTACTTGTGGTAAAATAGATTAAAAATAATTCAAATAGATCTTTCAAGCTTTTTTATGCATCGATGTGGATTCTCGTCAATGTCCTTCCTTTCAATATTGCAAAAATACCCTATATAAAAGGACATCTAATATTTTATACAACACCATCATTAACTCAAAATGGCTAACATGATTGCTTAGATAAGTCAATCCATCATATGACTCAAGGATGGGCAACTTTGTACAGGGGTAAAGCCTCTAATACATGCTTTATAAAAGGAGATTCCTTCTTTAAACTATTTTCTTCAACCTTTGTCCATAATGCTTCCTTAATTTTTTTGATCGGCTATCTTTATCATCATGCTCATGTTTTTTCCATCCAAACTACCACTATGGTCTTTCATTTTTTATGCATGATCTTCTATCTTTCTCTTACCTCTCTTAACCTCTTTCTTCTTCGCCTTCTTCTCATATTTCTTTTCTTTTATATTACCTTTGCAACCCACAACTAACTAAGCATTATTTTTAGCCATAAGTTTTGCAATTGTTTGAGCAATCGTCTATGAAGCTAGTCCATTGTAAAGAGTTGTTGGATCTTAAAATAATATGTGTTTTATATCTGTGGACCATCTTGTTATTCTGGTCTCCTTTCCTTAACTTGTCCATCTAGTCGATCATCTGATTGTTCCTTCTTTTAATTATTCTACTTCCTCAAAAATTTGCTTGAATAGCATACCCCCACGAGTAGATAATATGTTCACTTTTTTCTTATGATCAATATATCAAATCGTGTTCCTAACTTGATATCTTCAAAAGATAGAAAACAAATCTTTTTTTTTTTTAATTTAAGATAGTGTTTAAGCTTGTGATAGCAATTGTTTTTTATTTGAAAATAGATTAAAATAATATATATAATTTATTTTTAATATCTCCACATCAAAACAATCTAAAAAATTAAAGCAAAAAAAATTAAATATTTCAAAAACACTTTTAAACCAAAAAAAAAACAAATTCACTGCACACAACAACAAATAAACTGTAGCTTGGATAGTTTAACTTCAAATTACCATCACGACAACACCTCTTTCGAAAACGGAAATTTGCGACTTCAGCTTTCAAATCTCTGTTAAAAGTAGGTAGGTCACTTGCATGTTACTTTAGTATTTGCCGCCAAACGGAGGTAGGGATAACCGAATAGATCCAACAACAGTCGCGATTTCTTCTTTTATTTTTATTGCTTTTAATATATTTGTGGTCTCCGGTGGTTGTGAACTTACAAAAATATATTCATTCATT
Source organism: Populus nigra (assembly GCF_951802175.1). Lineage (NCBI taxonomy): Eukaryota > Viridiplantae > Streptophyta > Magnoliopsida > Malpighiales > Salicaceae > Populus > Populus nigra. Next base: position 10,776,261 of record NC_084865.1, on the reverse strand, counting down.
CATTCATTCATGGGTTTTAAATGCGAGAGTGATGTGTCTGTGTATGTATATATATTGACCTCATCTTATCAGTGGGGTCCACGCATGTTAATTTGGTCCGAGGGACGTGGGGACACAGCAGGAGATCAAGTCAAAGGGGCGTCTTATGCCGTCCGATTGAAGAATAGATGTACAGCAGCATGATAAAGTTGACTTTTGGTCCTCTCTTTTTGAAGTAACAAAAATGACTTTCTATTTCATTCATCGGCCTTGCCAATTGCCAGGCTACGCAAAGCTCGTGCGTCGACATAACAAATTCATTTAAATTTAAATGGAGACAAATTTATTTTTATTAGTAAATATATTAAAATAATATTATTTTTTTAATAAAAATTTATTTTTGATATCAATAAATTAAAACAATCTAGTAAAAAAATAATTTCAAATTAAAAAATCATAATTTTTCTTATAAAATACTATTTAAACAAGACAATATTCTAACCGACTCCTTAATTATCTATCAACAACCTCTTTAATTACCCATTAATACTTTAAATAATATATTCATAAAAATATGTGTTTTTGAATGGATTTTTATATATATAAACCATTTTTTCTACATGAAATATTATCTCAAAATAATAAAATATACTTTTCAAAAGAAATTTCAATTGAAATTAATTCAACATTCAATTGAAATATCAAAATAATATGAATTTTAAATAAGATGAGTATATTTTGAGTAATATATGTAATAATGAATTATTTTAACACCTAGTCACAGTCAAAGGAGTATTGTTGTAGTGAAAGCAAGTCCTAGACTTTGAGTTCATAATTTGATGAAATTTCTTGTTTTTTTTACCTAAACCAACTACATGTCGTCGGTCCTCAAATAATTTCAAACATATTCAAAGGAATCTAATAACTTTCTCTGTGAGTTGAATTTTTAAACCTAAAAGATTAAGAAAGAGAATAAAATTTCTTATCAACCAGACAAACTCTGTGATAGGGTGAAATCCTGACCGTATATAAATCTTGATAATTGCACAATCATGATCTTGGCATGCAAATTTAGCACATTATCTTCAATTGTTATCAATACTGAAAAAATAAACCAAAAACAAGACTAGAAGAACTTAAATAAATAAATAAAAACTTAAATCTATGAACGCTAAGATGTATAATTACAAAAATATCCCTTCACTTCTTACCCTCCCTTTGATTTTGTTTCTATTTTATAAGAACATAGTCATGCTTGAAATTCTTTATAAGAAGGATCAATTTTTATTCAATCTAAAAAACCACTCATTAACACCAATTAGATTGACGATGTGATATTTTGAGACACAAATCTAAAGTTTTTTTTTTTTTGGGATTAATGTTAAATCATTTATTTAAAGTTTTTTTTTTAAAAAAAAGACACAGACACAAATCTTTCTTATAAAGTTAGTAAATAGCGCATGAGATTGAGAATGTGAGTTATGTAGTGTTTGGTATTCTAGATAAAAATAGACTGAACATGATAATTTTTTGTGAAGTTGTTTCATGTACCTTCGGAATGTATAAAAATCAACTTTTAACATATTTAAGATTGTTCTAGTGGAGAAATTTGACTCGATAATCGACTTAGAAAAAGATTTGGGTCATGTGTTGGGTTGATTATTGACTCGAGTCAATTTAAGGATAAAAATAGTTATTATCATAGTTTTAAAACCCAACTTGGAGTTCAATTTAGGAAAAGATCTAAGTCATAAGTCAGAAGGGTCAACTCAAATTGATCTACGTCAATGTATGAATAAAAATAATTATTATCATAATTTTAAAACCTGACTTAAGAGTCGACTTGGGGTAAGGCTCGAGTCACGGGTTGGGAGGGTCAACCCATGTTAACCAATATATATATATATATATATATATATATATATAAAATCAAAGCAACTTTGTTTTAACAAAAAAAATTAAAAATATTTAATGAATTTTTTACTCGTATATTATCTCAGATCAACTAGATTGAAAATCAACCTAAATTTTTTACTAAGTAAAGTTAGTTTAAAACACAAGATTGGAATAAACTTTCTATAATTTCTTAAGAGGGATTTTGCTTTAATTTACTCCTAGCTATTTAAATGGAGTGGGGGTATAAACAAATATCAAAATTTCATGAGAAACATCTAGCTAATAACTTTTTTTTTAATGAGAACATTATCAAATTAATTTGTACATTAATGGAGATTAAATTTCTGTTTAAAAAATGCATATTTTACATAGATCTTGTACTATTTTTGTGTTTCAAAAATACTTTTAAAAAAATAAAAAAAATTATTTTTTTTATTTGCTTCAAATTAAATTTATTTTGATATTTTTGAATTCTTTTGATGTGCTGATATAAAAAATAATTTTTTTTTAAAAAAATAATATTTTAAAACACCCCCTAAATGTTGCTTCCAGGAATTATACTTAAAAAATGAGAGAAAAATGCAAAATCCCAATCTCTTAAAATTTATTAATTATTTTTTTTTTTAAAAAAAGAAAACAACAACTTGTAAGCCAATAGTTATTGCAGCCCGCAATAGTCAATAGATTCGTTTAACAATGAAGGAGGTTTGTCAAAGCACGTGTGGTGATGAATTCGTGAGGACCGGAGCTCTACCAAACTATGCACGTGAAAATTAGTCAAATAACACAGCATCTGTCCTAACAGCGAACTTTGACTATTATAGTCACCGACTGTGCATTAAAAAGGGTCCAAAACTTTAATATAAGCGGACTGTCCCAAGATTTTGAGCGCATCGTCATGATTAAAAGAGAGACGATGGCTTTAATTTCGATAAATTAGAGGCATGAGATCCATATTATATGATCCAGCTGCTCCACCTAATATGCTGCATCATGTCGTCTTCATTGACAACATTTTACTTCTCTCTCCCTCATTTTCTTTGATGTCTTGCGTAAAGCAAAAATCCATGCACAAGGGAAACGTGTCATTTTGTAACTAACAAGTTTTGAGACCAAATGGCACGGAACAACTATTTTTCTTTAAGGTTTTAATTAAGGGTAGGAGAGATAATAATCACGTTATATATCTTATTTAAGATAAATTATTTTATATTTATTTTTAACAATAAAAATATATATTGTACTTACATGCTAAGAGTTTACCTAAACTAATATAGATGTATTTGTTGTTAAATGTAAGAAACTAATAAGACCTAGAGTAGTGATTTGAAACTTAGACTAATGACAAAGCATAATCTTCACTTTTAAAACATGGGTGTTGAAATTTGAAAGGATAGTGATGGTTAATTAGGCACCGATCTGTTTCATTTGATCATCTTCAAAATGGGCTTGAAAGCCTTTTCACTCTTAGTAACAGCCCGGCTCAACCTGCCAGATATTGTTCGCTTTGAGCCTTACCGTCCTCATGGGTTTGTTCTTGGCGACCACGCATGGCCCTAAAACACGTCTGACAAGTTAGCAACTAACACTACTAATAAGGCCAGCAACCAATTCCTTACCCGCCGATGTGGGATTTTACAATCCACCCCCCTTAAGGAGTCCGACGACCCCGTCGGCACAACCGTACAGTCAGTGAGGTCGGCTTTGATACCAACTGTAATAGTCCGACCCAACATGTCAGATATTGTTTGCTTTGGGCCTTACCGTCCTCACGGGTTTGTTCTTGGCGACCACGCATGGCCCTAAAATGCATCTGACAAGTTAGCAACCAGCATACTAATAAGACCAACAACCAATTCCTTACCGCCGATGTGCGATATTACACTCTTAATGGACCCATAAGATCGTGTCGATCCAGCCCAAGTTCATTTATCTTATAAAAAAGAAAACATTAAAACAAATCCATAGACATCAATCATGGATATATATAAAATCAATTTGTTTATCCTTAATATGACATTCGAGGAAAGACCTCATTAAGGATTTACAATTCATAGGTGTAAATCCATAGGCCAATTTTGAGTGAAATAAGGAAGAATACAAATCACTTATCATATTAAAGAAAAAAATAAAAATATACTCACACATGTCAATATTTACATATTGAATCAACTCTTTACCCTTAATACAACACTCGAGGAAGGACTTGATTAAGGATTTATAATTCCTAGACTAATTGTGAGTGAAACGAGAAATAATACAAATCACTTATCATGTTAAAGTAAAAAAAAAAAAACAAATCATGCGCGTCAATATTTACATATAGAATCAACTTGTTTACCCTTAATGCAACGTATGAGGAATGGCCTAATTAAGGATTTGCAATTCCTACGTCTACTATGAATGAAACAAGGAAAAATACAAGTTACTTTTCATATTAAAGCAAAAACATGAAAATAAATTCACACATGTTAATATTTACATATAGAATCAGCTAGTTTACCCTTAATGCAACATTCAAGGAATGACCTATTTAAATATTTTCAATTCATCGGCCAATTTTGAGTGAAACAAGGAAGAATAAAGTAAAAAACACAAAAATAAATTCACACGTGGCAATATTTATATATAAAATCAACTCATTATTCTTAATGCGACATTTGAGGAAAAACTTAATGAAAGATTTATAACCAAGGTTGTCAAAAATATTTTTTTGACACGACACGGAACATACAATATAAACTCGAATCGTAAACTTGAATCGTAAAATCGTAAAATTGCAAGTAAAAATTTTTAACTAAAAATCATAAAATCACAAGTAAAATATTTTAACTAAATTGCAAGATCTAGTCAAGTAGTAAATAATAATATAACATAATTAAAATAAAAGTGAAATAAACAATACAAATGTTCAAATACCTTAAAATACATAATTCAAATGATGCTTGAAACGGTAAATACCTCCACTAATAATTTTCTGACAACACTTGCACTGAACTCTTCTTGAATTCTTATCAACATCTATATCATATTGTCATCCTACATCAAGTTTATTGCCACCAGTAGTTTTTTTAGATGTCATATATCCTGTAGTTCAACAATCAATATATACAATTATGCATCAATAAAAATATTAGACAGAATAGAAACACAAAGAAATCAAGACAGTATCGTTCATAAAACATCATGACATATTTACCTTATGTTCCAATTAGGAAAGATATAGCACATACGGAAACAAAGCATTAAGGATATGAAAAATGCATATTGACCAACAAGTATAACTGGAACTGGCAACTCTTATATGGTATAAAACACGAAACTTACCCACAATTCATCATGATCCCAGAAAAAACAAACTGAAACTAACATCAGAAAATTGTAACAGATACTCTCTAGACCATTTTATAAAGCACAAAATTATACATTTGGTACTATTCAGAAGTCCCTTTGTAGGTACTATTTTCCTCTCCTTCCTCCATGGAAAGTCTTGATCTTTTTGGAAAACAGAAATGCTAGCCTTAAAAATCAATAGTCTAATAAACAAAGTGAGGTGGATAACACGTCTGCAACAGCTGTGTGCATGAGATAGATGACTACACAAATATTTAGCAAATTTACCCCTAATTTATAACCAAATTAGGCAACAACAAGCACAAACTGAATAAAATAAGTATTTTTTCATAAAAAAAAAAATCAATTAATTAATAAAAAAAAACTTCTTTAGCTATAGAAATCACAACCCAAAAAACCCATTAACAACCAAAAGAATCCAAATAAAAAAGAAATAAAAAACTGCTAGCTCTCTTTATTATATTGATACAGAGTGCATATTGTACGAGTGCCAAACAAATGAGATTATCATGGAATTTTATGGCATATAACTGATGCACAGGCATGATGTTGTTTTTCCTTTTCAAATAAGTTGGTGTTTTCTTAGTAGCTTATATTTGTTCCTTCAATATCTGTAATTTACACCCTATGAGCATTTTGATAGGAATGCATCCTCTTAATGCTAGGAAAAGTAGAGAATCGCATAACTGTGATGGTTTCGCAGTTAAATTCAAAAGGTGAAGTCTCAAAAATTTATGATGCCTATTTTGATAATGAAACTAATTAAAGACAGATACATTTGGGAAGGTAGAAGTCCTACCCATATCCCGACAACAACATAGTGCAATTATATAAAAAAATTAGTAGATGACATTGTTCAGCTCCCAAACAAAAAAAAAATATAATTAATTTCCTAGAACTTTCCCAGTACATCTTTGATTTGCTTCCTATCATAGAAATAAATCTCCAAGATACATGCACACAATAGGATCCAGATGAAATACATAGATGCTAAAATCGCTAAGGGTTAGTATAATATCTAGAAAGGAAAAAAAAAACCTATTACCAATAGTAAATCCATAATTACCATAATATTGATAGAGAACATGACAAAATGAACACCATTGAATAAAACACGGAGCATGAATAAAACACAGAACACGGAACAACAAGGAAACAATTCTCATGCAACAACAGCATCCTTATAAATTCTTACCTTCTAATCTCTTGATCTGCTTGGCCGCTGATGATTTTGGGGTTCTTGCAGATTTGGATGGGGAAAAGGGGAAAGGGTAAAGCAGAAAAGGGGAATGGAGACGTTGACAGGGGAAAGGTTAAAGCAGAAAGGGCAGTTCCCAAGTTATTTTTCAATTCAGCAGAAATCGTGAAATCGAACCGATTTTCATGTCTTTTACGGGTTGACCTGATTTTATGCAAGTTTGACCGGGTTTGACTGATTTTACTGGTTTTCGAGTTTTATACCGGATTCTACACGTTTTATGCCTTTTGACTCGTTTTTAACAACCATGTTTACAACTATTGGGCTAATTTTGAGTGAAATGAGGTAAAATACAAACCACTTATCATAGTAAAGAAAAAAAATAAAAATACATTCACAAATATCAATATTTACATATAGAATCAATTTGTTAACCCTTAATACAACATCCGAGGAAAAACCTAATTAAAGGTTTAGAATCTCTAGGCTAATTTTAAGTGAAATGAGGAAAAATAAAAATTATTTATCATATTAAATAAAAAACACAAAAATAAATTCACACGTGTTAATATTTACATATAGAATCAACATGTTTACTCTTAATACAACTTTCAAAGAAGGACTTCATTAAGGATTTACAATTCATGTGCTAATTTTGATTGAAACAAGAAAGAATACAAATCACTTATCATATTAAAGTAAAAGGCATGAAAATAAATTTGCATGTGTCAATATTTACATATAGAATCAACTTGTTCACTTTTAATACGAATTTCTTAGGAAGAACTTAATTAAAGATCTATAATTTTTGGGTTGATTTTGAGTGAAATGGGAAAACATACAAATCACTTATCATATTAAAGCAAAGAAAATGAAAATTAAATAAGGCATATCAATATTTACATATAGAATTAACTCGTTAACCCTTAATATGACATCCGAGGAAGGATCTAATTAAGGGTTTATAATTGCTACCAATTTTGAGTGAAACAGGAAACATACAAATTATTTATTATATTAAAACAAAAATATGAAAATAAATTCACACTCATCAATCAAACAAGAAAAAACATATATATCACACCAAGATCAAATCGTTACATGTTAGATAAGTCATTTTATTTCTTTGCTCCCAACCTATACACAGTATTAATTACCAACCTTATTGAAACCTTATTAATTACCAACCTTATTTACATATAGTTCTGTTTTTTGAGTTTTGTCTAGTGATGTAAAAGAGTTGTTATCATTGGATTTATATGGTTGGTGTGTGAGGAGATGGAGGAGTTGATATGATGGAGGGGAATATCACTAGTAATGTGATGAAAGGTGTGTTTGTTTTCCGGAAAGTAGTTTTCGGGAAACTACTTTCCAAACTTTCATGTGTTTGTTTGTCATTAGAAAAGGTGGTCAACGGAAAACACTTTTCTATCAAAAAAAATTTGGCTTGATTTCTAAGAAAGTGTTTTCTTTTTATTTTGGTCTGAAAACACTTTCCAAAAGTTATGAAAAAATTTAGAAATATCATATTATTTGCTAATTATGTCAAATTTGGTTCTCAAACTTTTGATTACTATATATTTTGTTTGATTTTTTTTTTCAATTTCATCCCTTAAAATTTGATTTAATTTAATTTTATATTAACTTTGGTCCTTATTTTTATAATTGTTATTTACTTTTCTCTTATCATTTTTTTAATTGAAATTTTTTATCTATCAGATTCGGTCCTCATTCTTTTGATTGTTACTTATTTTATTTAAAATAATTTATGAAATTGTAATTATTATTATTTTAATTTCATCATCTTTCAATTTTTTATCTGTTAGATTTGATATCTATTATTTTGAATATTATTTATTTTATTTGAGATAATTTATTAAATTAGATTTTTTTCAATTCCATTCTCATTCCACCTTTTAATTTGTAAGATTTATTCCTTATTATTTTAATAAACTTGAAAAAAAACATTAATAAGTTATTTTTCAGCTTATTTTTCATAACATAACCAAACACTGGAAAATGTTTTCCAACTTATTTTCCATGATACTACCAAACATCAAAAAATAATTTACTTTCCCGGAATTTACTTTCTAAGAAAACCATTTTCCAAAACAAAACTACTTTTCTGTAAACAAACGGAGCCGAAGTTTAGGTTGAAAGGTGGAAGGAGAGAAAGGGTGGTTGCTAGGTTTTTATTTTGAGATAGAGAGTTTTTTCATTTGATTATTTTCTTTTCCAAACAGTTTTTGTGCTTCTTCTTTTTTGAATTTTTTTGTTCTCTTTTTCTAGTGTATTTCTCTCTACTATAGGCCCTAAATTATTGTGTTGAGCATCCTAGAAAATAAAATTCAACAATTAATTGAATTGTCTTTTTTATTCTTTCCTTTTTGGTTGAGATTCATAAATTTTATGGTTAAAGAACAATTTTTCCATACTTGAACTGTGCAAGATCTCTTCTCTTTTTTTTTTTCTTAACTTTAATGAGATTCATAATTGAGCATTATCTAAATATTTTCTTTGAAACTTTCCATGTCAGGTTAACTACAATCTTTCTATTTTTTTTCTTCTTGAATCTCTTGTTTATGGAAGATGATCCTTTTTTTTTTGTTAATATTTGAATTCTTTTTATTTAATCTTCCATGATGTTGATCCATCTCATTTTCTTATTATTTCACTCCTTATTCTTCTTTTCTTTTATTTATTAGTTTATAAGAACTTGTTACACAATAATAAAATAAGGAAAAATATCAAAATTATAAAATGACTGTAAATTGATTCAATTGCATTGATAATAATTTTTTTTATATTTTTTAAAATATTTTGGAAAATGAGGATAAAAAATAGGTTATCACAAATATTATAAGTTATTTTATACGAATATTTACATACTTTTATATTGGTGTATTTTCTCAAATATTATTTTAAAAATCTTTCACTCTTATTTGTCTTTATTTGTTCATATTTTCTTTTATATTACTTTTTTAAAAAAACATTAGATGAAAACACTCTTGTAACTATCCAAAAGAAAAATTAATTTTAAGAAACAAAATAAAAAATAATATTTTTATTTTTTTAAAAAAATAAAATAATTGAAATCCTAAGAAAAAAAACAAGAAAACATAAAAATATTATAGAAAACTGGAAAAATTCCTAGAAAAAAAATTAAATTTGAATAATTTACAAAAACAAACAAACCATATTCATAAATACTAATAAATATAAATATGTCTATATCAGTAAAAATAAGTTTTGCAGAACACCAGTTTTTTAAACTCGTTACCGATTTCTTTGTTGTTTATGGATTATTTAATTATTTCAGGATTTTTCAAGTTTTAACTTTTCTAGGTATTAAATTGTTTTTTATTTTCTAGATTCTTTTGAATATTGTTTTAAGTTTCTTTATCATTAATTTCAAGTTTTGAAAGTTAATCTATGTAATAAAAATTACCATTTATTTTATAAAATATAAGATCGTTTTATCAATTAACACTCTAAAAAATTGACATGATTTATTTAAATATAAATACACACATAATATAAATTTTAGTTTTGAAGGAAAAATCACTAGAAAAATAAAAAGAGCATGAAAAATATAAATAATATGAAATTCAATCAATGCATAGCAAAATCTACATAAGATTATTTTTAAAAAAAGTTTAACCAATATACGCATAAAATATAAAGAGGCATCGAGCCTCGCCACAAATTTTGAAGGTTGCTGTCATTGGGTTCAATCCATGAGAATGGACATGGTGACTTTTGTACGTGATAAAGTCAAGAAAGAATGAAAAGAACAAGAAAGATAGTCGAGAAGTCCAAAGAATAAGAGTCTACTTAGGAATGAAGGCCGATTCAAATCTTGTTTTTTTAATTTTAAAATATTATTTTTGTTAAAAATTATTTTTTTATATTTTTAAATTATTTTAATATGCTGATATTAAAAATAATTTTTTAAATATTATCTTGATGTATTTAAAAAAAAAAACTTTAACTATAACCGTTACCACAATTCCAAATATACTTTAAATAAAAAAAAGCTTTAAATAAAAAAATTATGTGTGAATTTGAGTTTGCAATTAAGAACAATAAAAATTAGGATTTTTTTTAACATGTTTTTGCTTTTTTATTTTCCAAGTGATTTTTCTTTCAAGATCAAATCTTGGATATTTCTTTATAACGAATCATGTAATTTGTCTTAAGAAATTAATTAACAAATTATCTAAACTTTTGTTGGGAAATTAATTTAAACTTTTCAGTAGTCGACATTTGCAAACATTTGAGAAGGTATGAAACAATATTCAGCCTCAAGAATAAAACAAATAAATGAACACTTCAAAAAAGAAAATTATTATGTAGTTGACACGTTTAGAATTTAAAAAATAATTTAATTAAATCGAACTTAATATATATTTTAACTGATTCTTTCGATCTTTTAACCCCAAAATAATTGTCAAATAACTGGATTTTGGTGGACAATATAAGAATTTGAGTTTAATTTTTCTTTCTTCCTTGAGAAAATCCAAACCCACAAACCATGGCTTCTCATGCTATAAATCCAACGTATGAAGTGAGCTTTTCCTGCAAAGAGAGAGGGTATTGGGTCAAAGCGCGGGAAAGACCTTTTGATGGGCCAAAGCCTACCTTGTCTGTTGCTATTGGGTCTGCTACCTCCTCAACTTTTTTTTTTTTCCTAGTCTCAAGCATAGTTTTTAAAAACCCTAAATAGTGATTTGAGCATCTATTTTACTTTAAAACTAAAAGTGTGTTTGGTATTGCTGTTGCTGTTGTGGTTATGGTTTTAAAAAAGTTGTTTTATAAAAAGTACTTTTAGTTGATGTTGGTTTGGAAAAATATATGTTTGGTTAAAACTGTGGTTGAAATTGAGGTTGAACAAAAAGTAATTTAATGTGTTTGGTTAAAAAAATGCTTTTCAAATTGAGGTTATAAAATAATTAAAAAATATTTTTAATTTAAATATTGTAGATTTAACTACTATTATTACATCATGAAATAAATAATATTGATATCAAATATTTTTTATTATTCCATTAAACTATATGCAATGTCATTACATACGAAATATATCCAACAATAACTATATTTTTCATGGTTTCTTAAGCACGCAACAACAAAAACTGCATTTTTTGTTACGTCATCAAGCGATCTCCTTCTAATTTTTTGAATAAAACACAATTAAAATAAAAATATAACCTGAATTTTTTTTAACTGGGTCGGACCCGGCAAGAACATAATTGGAATTGCGATCATATTCCACAAATGCTACGTCATCATGCGATATCCTTCTAATTTATATAGTGTTATTAAATAATATTAAATACTAGTTTTTCGAGTAAAACTTAATTTTTTAAAAAATATTTTACAATTTCATTACGTACAAAATTCATTCGATAAAAACTACAGTTTTCATGATTTTTTAAGCATGCAATAAAATTAGTTAAAATATTATCAGAAATAAAATTGAGATTACAGTACGAGTAAATTTAATTCACCTTAAACTAATTTTTTTAAAAAACAAAAAAAATAATTGTTCATGTTCACATGAATAGTACGAGTAAAATCACTTAACTGCACTAATTTTTCAAAAAAAAAAAACTAAATGTTTCCTGATTTTTCAAAATAATAATAAAAAGAAAAAACTAAACTTTTCCTGGTTTGTCAAAATAATAATTAAAAAAAAACTAAACTTTTCCTGGTTTTTTAAAATAATAATTAAAAAAAACAAAACTTTTCCTGATTTTCAAAAAAAAAAAAGATTTAAGTTTAAGTGTACAGTGCGAGTGAATTAATTCACTCGCACTGTACAGTGGAGCATGGCTCCATTGTTACAGTGGAGCCATGCTCCACTGTTACAGCTTCTTGCCTCAGGAGAAGCAGCCAAATGCTGCTTCTCCAAAACCTGCAGTTTCATTTTAATTTGTAGTGGGTCCTACCAGTGAAAAGCAGTTTTTGCCTTTTACCAAACGATATTATGTGTGGCTGCGGGTGAACCTCACCCGCAGCCACACTCCCAAACGGCCACTAAATTAGGTTTCACTTTAAAAAAATTATTTTATTTTTAAAACAAAGCAGGATACCATATGTTTTTAACCAAAAAATACAACCACTTATTATTATATCTGTTCGTTAAAATTAAAATGACAATTTTTCATTATTTTTTTTTTAAAAAAACCACACATATCAAAGATATTAATGTTTTTCATATATATATTGATAGGCCACGACGTTCAGAGAGAAGCCTTAAGCCAAATCCCAAGTATCTGTTCTATTTATACGTGGTCTTGCTATTTAAGCAACCACAGTAATTATCAATGTAAGCGATTATTATTTTAGAACAAAGGTACTTTCTCACGAAGAGAAAACAGTGCATTATCTTTCTTAACAATTCATTATCTGTGTTGAGACTTAACATATATAACCGGATTTAACATTTTTTTTTAATATGAATTACTCTAAAAAAATAACAAACAAATATATACACATGCCATATAAGTTTAAAAAGTTATAAATGATTTAATATAAGGAAATTACAAAAAAAACCTTCTATGCTATCACGAAATTACAATCACACTTAAAAGTTCAAAAATATTACAAAACCTCTTTTAAGTCCAAGTGAATATTATAAAAAAAACCCTTTTATCCAAAATACCTCTTATAGTTTTTAATAATTCTCTTAACATTAAAGGCATTTTGGGTATAAAGGGGTTTTGTAAAATTCTCAAACTTTTGGGTGGTCATTGTAATTTCATAATATATCAAGAGGGATTATCATAATTTATTCTTTAATTTAGTATAAATGACATATATCTATTAAGATATTTTTAGTATATTACCAATCTCACTAATGAAAACTGTAAAATTCAAACAACTACTATTTAGTTACTTTAAACATTTATAATTATATTTCAATAACCAATTAATTATCAAATAATGTTTTTATCCCACAACACACACAATACAATGTAATATTGTCATTATATAGTAGAATGTTAACCTAAGATTGCATCACAACAAGTTCTATATCTTTAATATGTGTGTGTGTGTCTATATAATACACTGAGTTTTTTTACTAAGAAGAAGTATTTCCAAGATCAAAGTATTATCATGCTTAGTGTTGCAATTTTTTGGGGCCTCGCATCTTATCATCTTTGATCTTAAACAACTTGTGCATAGGTTATAGGCTCATCATATTTAAAGATGGCAACAACAAAGGTAGAGAGAAATAATAGATAATATAATAAGAAAGCATTAAAGAAATATGGTATACCTAAGAAAACCATATTGGAGCTACAATAAAGTGGCTTAGTGGTTTCAGACAACTCGTAAATAAAATCTTAAAGGTGTTGAGGGTGGTCATCGATCTTGTTGAGACCACTATAAAATCCCTCAACTTTTGTTATATTATAGGTATAATAAAGACATCCAACACCTTTTAAATGAGAATATGAAAAAGGTTTGAAAAATAAAACTTTATAAGGATATTTTCCTTCAAGTAAAGGAGATGGTGTATGATTGATTAAATATGTGGTAGTAAGAACTATTAATTTAATATACTCTATAGCCAATTGATTAGTTACATATGACATTATTATATTCTTGTAAAAATATATTTATTATTAATAAAATTTTAATTTATTGTTAATATTCATGTAATATTAGATTAATGAATCTAAAGTAAAAATAAAATGCATGGGATAAAAATACTTTGTAAAGAGAATTATAAAATTATTATATTTATGAGATTTATATTGCATCAAAATATTGTTCTTAAAATATTCCTGGTCGATTCTCTCTTAAATACTGAACATGCATTAGAGTTATAAAAACTGATACGTATTATTTTTTTTCTTTATGAAATGAAACAATTGTTCTCATAAGTTGAGGTATAAGGAATACTTAGAATTAATGTGTAGGTGCATGAGATCCATATGTGACAATCATCTCTGTCTATAGAAAGACTCACATGATGGTTATATAACTTATCATTAGACTTAAGATCAATGTAACTTATCATTAGACTTAAGATCACTAAGTCATCTTATATAAAGAATGTTATGTTTTAATCTCGTTACATGTTATTTTAACATGGTAAACATATTTCATGCTTTAATGTTAAATCGTAACATTACTTATGAAAAGATATTAATTACACTAAAAAACCGGTCACTGAAAGGTTAAGTCAAATCATTAATAACTTTTCTAATATTTAAGGGATCAGGACACATTGCTAGACGATGCACATGATCTTCAATTATAAATTAATCAATTGTTTAATTGATAATAAATTAAATTATTTAATTTTATTTAATTAGAATTATAATTTATATTTGGGCCAACATATTAGGAACCTAATGGGTCACACACATTAAAAACTATTAGTTAGAAATTAAACTGGAATGTTTTAATTAAGTATAACTTGATTAAAATATATTTTAAAAATTAAGAACTAGAATATAATTAATACAAGGATTATATTTCTAGACCTAGAAAAATCAAGGACTTGATTGAGTTAATTTCTAAAAGTTTTCTAAATTAATATATGGATATTATTTAGAGGGAAAATTGATATTTTACCAATTTATAAAGTTTTTTAGATTTTTCTATAAGTAGTAAGCTACACCTTTTATTTTTTAATGATTGTTTGTTAGACAAAACAATCTATCTCTCTAAAATAGGGATTTAGGAAAATTCTTACGGGTGGTTCATGTGAATTACCATTAGAGGCCAGACAATTGCACGGCTTATAGTTTGCGATAATCTGACCTTTAAAGAATTATCCAAAGCTGAAAAATATCAGATTTTCAGGTAATATATCCTTAAAAAACTCTAGATCTATTTAACGGGATCCTAGGGACTTTCGATTTTGTTTCATAGTTTTTGTCGCGTGTATGATATTCAAGAACCCAACAAGAACATATTCTCCTTAAAATTTTATAGGTAAACTAAATAAAAAATAAAGATCATGTTATCTTTAAAAGGTATTGATGTGTACATTCAACAATCTTATTTTATTATGGAATATAAATATATGGTAACAGATGTAGTATGCCATGATTATTTTTAAAAAAATATTTGATGTTGTTAAAAAGTCAATTCATGTCCATTGTTACATTTAACTTGCTTAATAGTTTGATTAAAATGAGTTTTGACAGTATAATAAAAGAAAGGCAATGAGAAAAATGAAGAGAGTCAAATTTGTGATGCATCAAAGCTTTCATGTATAATGAGTACAATTATTAACATTAGTAAGAAAAAAATAGCACTTAAATAAGATTAATGAACCATGTTTTGTGAATTTTATATGTAAGTTTTTTGTGGTTTATTTTGATGATGTTTAAATTTATAGTAAGAATATAAAAGAGCATGTTAAATATTTAAAAAATGTATTGGTTGTTCTGCAAAAAGATTGATTATATGCTAATCTGAAAAAATATGACTTTTGCATGGAAAAAAGATTGTGTGTTTAATTATTTATACGTGAATTACTAGTTTGTGGAGTTCATGGGAACAGATTAATGGGATGCTTTGGGGCTGTTAAGACTTTAGATGTTTTGCATGAGAACTTTTATTGGCCTAAGATGAAAAGAGATGTGTAAGGAATTTGTGATAGATGTATAAACATGTAGACAAGCTAAGTCTAAAGTCTTACCTCATGATTTATATACTCCTTTACTAGTGTATAATGAACCTTGGGTTGACACATCTATAAATTTTGTGCTAGGTTTGCCTAAGTAAAAAAGGAATATGAATTCTATTTTTGTAATTGTAGATAAGTTTTCTAAGATAACATATTTTATATATTATCATAAAATTGATAATGCAACTAACATAATAGACTTATTCTTTTGGAAGATAGTTCAGCTCTATAAAGTACCTGAGAGCAAAGTTGTTAAAATCGCGTTCTGACTTGTAAAATCATATGATTTTACAAGTCAAAAAATGCATTACGGGTTGAATCGCTTGAAAAAATCAAAAATAGGTAAAATCGGGTGAAATCATAAAAATCAGATGAAATCATGTAAAATCACGATTTCAGGACCGATTTTACGATTGTGCCAAAATGATGCGCTAAAACAAAATTCTCCCTCCCATGATCCAGTTGTCAAGCATCTATTAGCTGTGGAAATGCACAATCACGCGACTATCTTCACTCTTCCATCTTCAGTCTATACATGGTACAAGTAGCAGCCTGCCTATCAAAGGGACCACAAAGAATATTGATATAGTATATTAAAATAATTAAAAATTATATTAAAAATAAAAAAATAAAAAAATAATTTTTTTTGTAAAAAGTATTTTAAACAAAAAAACATATTTTTAAAGATAATTTATTTTTGTGTTTAAAATTGTGTTGGGATATATTTTAAAATTACATTTGATATGAAAAAAATATCAAATTAATATTTTTTATTAATATTTAATAATTTTGATGTCAATATTATTCTAACAACTTTGGTCATAATATTAAAAATAAAAAAAATCTAAATTTTTTTTAATGTATTTTCAAGTAAGAAACGTTCTCATTATAAATACCAAACACGTATTAAAAAGAAAAAAATGTTTTTAAGTGCGATCATATTTTAAAAAAAATTAATTTTTTCATAGTAAATTACTAATAACAAAAAAATTAATATTATTCTAAACGAGGCAAAAGCATGTATTTTAAGGTGCTTGAACTATGTATGAATTTTTATTTGAAGCATGAATTTTTTGTTAATGTATTTTAAAATTCCTTACGATTTTATGATTTTACGATCCGTTTTTACGATCCGAGTTTATATTGTATTTTTCGTGCCGTGTCAAAATCACGATTTTAACAACCTTGCCTGAGAGCATTATATCTGATCATGATGTTAAATCTCTTAACTATTTTTGGAAGGTTTTGTGGGGGGTAAATTAGAAACAAAATTGTTATTTTCTACTACTTATCATTCATAAATAGATGGTCAAACTAAAGTAGTTAAATATGACTTTAACTATATTTTTAAGAACTATCATTCAAATTTTTTTTGAAAAATTAGAAAAACTATTTGTCATTTATTGAATTTGTTTATAATATGAATGTATATTTTACTACTAATCATTCTCCTTTTAAAATTATCTATAACTTTAATCATTCAACTTTTTTGGGTTTATTTCCTTTACTTATTGATGAAAGTGCTAGTACTAATGACAATAAAAAAAAAACAGGTAATAAAGGCTCTTCATGAGAATATGAGGCGGAATATATATATATATATATATATATATATATATATATATATATATATGAACAATATGCATTCAAAGCTAATAAAAGGAGACAAAAGAGTTATTTTTTAACCAAGTAATTGGGTTTAGGTGCATATGCAAAAAAAGAGATTTTCTAAACAAAGTAGATCTAAGTTGATGTTAAGAGAAGATGGACCATTTCAAATCTTTGAAAGAGTTAATGATAATGTCTATAAAGTAGATCTATTAGGCGAGTATGATGTTAGTGTTACTTTCAATATTTTCGATCTCTCATTGTTTAATGTAAGTGATGATTTATGGACTAATGTTTTTGAGGAGATAGAGGATAATACAATCAAGACTACACCAAAAGATCCATCAAAATATCCATTGCAAGTTCCAATTAGGCCACTTATGAGATCAAGGGTGAAGAAGTTCAAAGATGCATTCAATAGGTTTATTTAGAGTATTTACGTCAAGGTGAATTTTAAGGAGCCTACATCTTTAAAAAATGATGATCAGATTTTGGTCAATCTAATATATCTATAAAATGAGTATTATCCATCTACAACATGGGCTTAATTATTTCGCAATAGTGTTGAGCATTAAAGGCGATTTTGGATTTATTTTTTCTAATACATGGTTTTACTCTACCAACCATAATTTTTTATCATATTATTGACTCAGTTTGAAAGTTTACAAGAAGTTTTCGGAGGTCTTGTTTTATATTGGATTAAATATTTAGAGAAATCGGACATCGAAAAGGCCTTGCGATAAGGTTCAGAAGCTGCTATGCAAGAATTATATTAGTTTCCTAGTTAATTTAGAATTATTTTTTGTATTTTATTTAGAACTCTTTTACTATTTTTTAAAAAAATTTAGGATGTTTATCTATAATAAATATAGTTATTTAGATTGTATTTAGGTTTTTTTTTACAAACTTTGGTTTCAACAATTAATATTGTGTGTGTGAGGATTTGTTCAAATATTTTGGTTCTTCATTGAACTACTATGACTAATTCCAAACACGATCTTAGGTTTTCTAAAACAATTAAATTGAGTATGAATTTATAAATTTTTATATCTACTGGCATCACAGTAATTTGTTAATGTTTGTATAATGATTTTGCCACCTCTCTTAGTTTTTTTATTAATACAATACATGTTTCTTGGTTTAATTGATGATGTGGCATACTAGAGTTACACTAGTTTCTTGTAATAAATAAAGCTTAAATGTCAACATATATCAATCGAGTCACTTGCTTATGACATTATAAATAGGTGAAAACCTCAATTAATAAAAATTAAAACCGTGATATGCTTGTACAAGAAAAGTTTCGGTTTTATACAGGCTGCAAAATCATTGGAATGTTGTTCTTTGCCTTGCTTGACTCTGCTAACCACGACACCAAACAAGCCAGCAAAAGAGTTTATATACAAATGAAAAAAAACAAATAAAAATTCAAATAGATGATACCATTCTATCAAGAAGTTGGTGCTTCCCTATCTTTGTGTCTAAGTAACCTTTTTTTCCCCTTTAGAAATGGCAATTATTCAATTAATGGATATGAACATCACAACCATATCTCTTGCAATTTGTTTAATCATCCCTTTTAGTCAACTATTAAAATACTTTTAAATAATACTCAATTAATCATATGTATTTTCTTTTTCACAGCCTTAATTCTAAGACATATAGCTATCAAATAGCGAGGAGGGCTAGATTTGTGTAAAACACAGCTCTAAGAAGGCGTAGACAGGTTGCGAAACTGCCAAGAAAACAAACAAATTTAGGTTATGTAAAGTTAAGCAACCTTCATAACCAACCCAACTACCCTTTTATCTCCTTCGTACTCCACCAAGGAAACCACCTTTTGGTCCCAATAAGGATCTTTGATTTCTTTTTGGTCTTAAATAATAATGTTTGCAAATAATGCTTTATCATATATTTTTTTTGTTTAAGATTAATTTTGTATGTTTTTAGATTGTTTTAATGTAAAAAATATTTTTATAAAGTTTGTAAAAATAAGGTAAATAAACTCTATGATTCCATCTTTTCTTTTATATAAATATAGGACTATATGGGCCTACTTTTATATATATATACACCAAGTCCAAGATAAAGTTATATGTAAATTTAGTTATTAAAATACTCTAGCCTAAAAATATTTGGGTTAGGGTATTATAATTTTTTGGTTTGTTTCTATTTAAATTTAATTTAACTAATTAATGCTTATAGATGCGTTGTTCCATTAGAGTATGATATTGCAATTATTTCATGATTTCATGAACTCCCTATTGTTATAGTCCGGAATTTGTATTTTCTAGTTAGTTAATTATGTGCATCCACAATGTAGTTATTCCATTGTCAAGCAATAAAATCTATTGTTATAGTCATTCTCTTTATCCGGCAAAGAGTGTCCATCATACTATTTTAAGTTATTCCAAAATACATATCTAGTTAAAGAACCAAACACTTTTTTCATAGTACACTCCTTAAAGTTTCAAATATAACCATTTCTTACTGAAAGAATAAAAAGGCAGTTGTGGGAAAATGAGCTGGAACTGTGTTTATTGAGTTTTCTTAAAATGCATGTGAAGTCAAACAGGACACTCTTTGTGAGAGGGGGGAGTAATATTCATCTTTTGGTGAAAAAATATAGACTCAAGGCTATTGGAAAATGTGAACAACTAGATGTCTGAAGTATAGGCTTTAGAATGATTGTTTTGTTAAAAGTTGATGAAATGGATCACATTCATCTTTTATTGCAACTGAAAAAGATTGTTGGTACCTGGGCTCACTTAGAGGTTAATGGTAGTTAGTGAGAACTTGAGAAACACTCAAGAGAATTTAGCCTTTCTTTATTGCACTGAATATATTTTTAAGAAGCCTTACACTCACCTTTCTTCATTCTTAAAGGACCTAGGGCACTAGAGATGTCAAACACTATTGCATGTGTCTATTAATCCAAATCCCATTATCCTAAGCATTCTAGGAGCTGTACAAACCTGCCTCATTTATTTTGTAGACAAGCTTTTCATAATCAGCATATGCTCTTTATGTTAAAAACTTCTCCTTCCTTTACCTATATCCCATTAGTTGAGGCTTACAAGATTAGTATGGGTTTTCCATAGTGATGTGTGTTTACCTGGCTGGGTGTCACTAAGTATGGTCTTAGACTCTTACTGATACCATTTTGGGCCTTGCATTGCAATTTTATTGTTGAGGCCATATTGACATGGCCTTTTATAGTCCCCAATTTAAATGGAGGTTATGCTTCATTGTATGTCATCACAGTCTCCTTGCCTCTGCTGCCAAGAAACACTAGGTTCTTATATCTAATAAGCATCGAATTTCATACATAATCTTCTAAATAGGAATCTAGAGTCTGTTTAGCTGCTGGATTCAGTAAAAATGGACCTTATTGTAATAATTTTTTTCATTTATTGCAAGGATGATGACAATGATTGTGATATGCTTGTACAAGAAAAGGTTCGATTTTGTACAAGCTGCAAAATCATTGGAACATTGCTCTTTGCCTTACTTGACCGTGCTAACCACGACAACAAACAAGCCACCAAGAAAGTTTATATACAAATAAAAAAAATAAAAAGTAAATTCAGATGGATAGTACCCTTCTATCAAGAAGTTGGTGCTTCCATGTTTTTGTGTCCAAGTAACCTTTTGTTTTTCCTTTGGGAATTAATGGATATGAAAATCACAACCACATCTCTTGTAATTTGTTTAATCATTCTTTTTAGTCAACTGTTAAAATACTTTTAAATGATACTCAATTAATCATATGTATTTTTTTTCACAGCCTTAATTCCAAGACATATAGCTAGCAAATAGTAAGGAGGGCTAGATTTGTGTAAAATACTGCTCTAAAAAGACGTAAACAAGTTGCGAAACTGCCAAGAAAACAAACAAATTTTGATAATGTAAAGCTAATCAACCTTCATAAGCAACCCAACTACCCTTTTATTTTCTTCGTACTCCACCGAGGAAGCCGGCTTTTGGTCCCAATAAAGATCTTTGATTTCTTTTGGTCTGAAATAATAGTGTTTGCAAATGATGTTTTATTATATTATATTTTATTTTGTTAAAATTAATTTTGTATGTTTTTAGATTTTTTTGATGTAAAAAATAATTTAAAAAAATAAAAAAATTATATTAATGTATTATTTTTCAAAATAATCATGGGAAAATAATTTTAGATTTATGTTTTGTTTTATCGCTCAATAATATGTCCAAATTTGGGCAACTAAATCAGGTTACTTTATCCTTTAATGACTATTCTATATGGAAGAATAATGGCATTATAAATATATATTCTTTAAAAATATTTAATAGTCAATTACATATATTTTTTATCCTATAAAAGGCTCATGCACCAGAAATATCAGGAGTAATTATAATTTGTAATGGTCCATAGAAAATCACAACATCTGAAAGTGACGGCCCATTTCATCGTACCATACAAAACTTGCTTTTGAACATTATTCGGTGAGTTGCAGGTGGTGGCTTTCGCACTGGATAGAAACCCTGTGTCTCCATGACCTTTTCCACATGCTTACCAATTTTAATCTGACAGCTCACCTTCCCTACTGACCGTTGACCTAACTGGATTCCAACGAACCTCGAGTAAAAATCAATAGGAAATTGACTGTCCAAGATTAGAAAATTAATATTAAATTTAATTATTTTATTTTATAAATGTTTTTACCGTAGAAATGTCATAATTGGAATTTTCTTCAATTTTTTACTATTATGGTGGTAAATCTGTATTTTTCAGTGGTTTCTTTAGAGAAAACAAGCTTTTTTTTTTGTTTTTCTTTATATTTGATATTTATATCATTTTATAATTGACTTATTTATCATTATTTTTTTCTTATCTTTATTTTTTGAAATTTTATTTTATTTTATTTTTTATAATTTTTCAACATTATACCATTTTTTTACTACATTAAAAATAAGCTTGAAATCTTATAAATTTTTATTAACGTATATGATTTTTAATATATTTTATTATATATAAGTATTGATTTTTTGATGCACAATTATGTTTTTTTACTCCCTATCACAAAAACATATTAATAATATCTACATGTTAGTTTATTTGCATTAGAAAAATAATTTGTCATGCAGACGCATTAACATTTTTTTTTAATTGGCACAAATAGTTTTCGATTTATTTAATTAAATATATGCATAAATTTTTTTTATTTATAATTAGGATTTTTGTCTTAAAAAACACATTTAAAAAGCTTGCATATTTTTTTCAAAAAAGCTATCCGATCCGCAAATAAATACATATCAAATAACTAGTAAAAATCTAAAAGATATGGCCACAACATTGTACACGTATACATTGTTCATTTTCTCACATTTTATTATGAACCCATCATTTAAAATTTTATTTTTTTCAATTTGATCCTCAATTTTTTTTTGCAATCACATCCTTTTGAGGCCGAATTCAAGGACAATTCAATCAAATTTGTTGACCAATGACAAGATTAAAAGACAAGGAACCAAAAAATAAAAGACATCATAAATGAGTGATGGTCTTAAAGTTCATATAAAAAGTTTAATGAATTCTCAAACGTTACAAAGTATACATATTCAGTCCCTCAATATTTTTTCAATTCAAATTTAGTATAAAAATTTATTTTTATTATTTTTTAGTCCCTAATTTGAGAGGGGAGAGAGGGAGAGATCCCTAGAGTTAGGCGGTGTTGAGAGAAAAATATCATTGACATCGATTCAAGCTACTAAAATAATCAATTTTTGTGTTAAATAATTTCATTTGACGAAAAAAATTCAACTTAGGTGTTTATTTTTATTTTTTACCTTGAGTACCTAAAAAAATATATATGAGCTTGAGAATATTTTTGTTTCGGTTTTTTAGATTTTTTTTGGGTTTTTAAGGCTATTGATGGATTTATCAAGATCCCTGTAGTGTTTGTCTAGGTGTTGTTTTTGTCAAAAATGAATTGAATAATTTTTAGGGTAAAAAAATCCAATCTTGATTTTCCAATCACCATAGCGGTCAACTGGGCTAAGTCATGTATCACACTTAATTTTTTTCAAAAAAGCATTCGTGTTGTTAGCGCCAATTATATTTTTTAAAAAAACAGGCCCACGCTTAGGCCTGCCTTTGCAAGCTCGTGCGCAAGCCCTCTTAAATGGGCCATGTCCAGTCTGTTTTGTTTTGGTAATTTTAGTTTTTTTTTAAATCATGCTTTTTTATATGTATTTTTCCTAAATGTTTTCTTAATTTATATTTAAATTAATATCTCTTATCTCTAATTTTTTATTTTGTATTTAGTATTTTTTATAAAAAAATTGTGGTTGTTTTTTAAGTATTTTGTTTGTATTTTATTTTTTAATAGATTTTTCTAATTCATTTATAATTTTTTATGTTTTATATAATTAAATTTTATTTTTAAAATAAAAAATTATTTATTTTTGGATAATATTTCTAATAAGTGCAATATTACGAGATATTTTTTTCCTTTGATTTTATTCAATCAATTTTATATGTTTTTATTTCTATCTTTATTTAATTAAAAAAAATAATTTTAATAAAAGAATCATTAAATGAATCGTGTTATGATATTAAATATCTTGATCTAAATTTGTTTTTTAAATTTTTCAGATATATATTTAGTTTATCGTTAATAATATTTTTTTATTTATTAACATAGATAATTTTGATTTATTTAATTAAATATGTACATAAAATTATTTTTAGTGAAAATAATCAGTTAGTGCTACAAATTAAGTAAGTGAAAAATAAAAAAAAAAGAAATAAGTAAATGTAAAACAGATAGGAGTAGTATTTACTGGATCCCAAAAATTAAGCCAAAAAATAATTAATTGTCCTAAACGAAACAATTAACTAATCCACCTGGCCCCGAATTATGAACGCCCCCCCTTTCTTCTCATCGGTGTCCACTCGCTGTCTTTAGGTATCAAAACAGCAGCAGCGCAACAACAACAATAAAAAATAATAATAGTAATAATAATAAAAAATCAAAACCAACCGACAAATTCTTTCTTCAATTTCAATTCAAAGAAATCTCTCTTCTACTTCGTCTTCTTCCTAAGCACACCTTAGCAAGCTTCAAACAAACTCAACAAATACCTCTCCTTTCCTTCTCATCTCACAAATCCCCCACTTTCTATCTCTAAACTAAACTCTACCACTTTAGAGAGAGAAAGAGAGCCACGAAAAATGAAATTCTCCTTGCTACAGCAGAGCTACAACAACCGCCGAAGCGGCAGTTTCAGAGGATCATCTGCGCCGTTAGATTCATCACCGGACAACACAATCAAATCACCAGCCGCTATTTTCTGGCTCTTTTTACATGGCATTTGTTGTCTCATCAGTCTCGTCCTCGGCTTTCGCTTCTCTCGTCTCGTTTTCTTCTTCCTCTTCTCTACCTCCACGACTACAACTCTCTATGTAACGACACCGTTTCACCCTCTCAGCAAAACATCCGACATTTCCAATCCCTTAACCAATAGTGCTAATGATCTTCCGGTGATCAACAAAACGGTGAGTTCGAGAGTTGTTGTCGGGCGGCACGGGATCCGGATCCGGCCATGGCCGCACCCGAACCCGAGTGAAGTAATAAAAGCGCATCAGATAATAGAGAGAGTTCAAAGAGAGCAGAGTAATCAATTCGGTGTTAAGAGTCCTAGGAGTCTTATCGTAGTCACGCCTACTTACGTGCGGACTTTCCAGACTTTACATATGACTGGTGTTATGCATTCTCTGATGTTGCTCCCCTACGACGTCGTCTGGATCGTGGTGGAGGCCGGTGGGGTCACCAATGAAACAGCATTGATTATTGCCAAATCCGGCGTTAAGACTCTTCATATTGGATTTAATCAGAAAATGCCGAATTCTTGGGAAGGAAGGCACAGATTGGAGACTAAAATGCGGCTTCGCGCTTTGAGGTTAAGTTTTTTTTTTTTTCGCAGTCAACTTTAAATTGAACTGAATTGCTGATTAAAAATAATGGATTTACTATTTTATTCATTTTAATGTAAATTTTGGTTGCTGTGTAACAGAGTTGTGAGAGAGGAGAAGATGGATGGAATAGTGATGTTTGCGGATGATAGTAATATGCATAGTATGGAGCTGTTTGATGAGTTACAAAATGTGAAGTGGTTTGGTGCGGTTTCAGTTGGGATTCTTGTTCATTCAGGTGGTGCTGATGAGACGTTATTAACTGCTGCTGCTGCTATGGTTGACAAGGAGGCGGAAGAAAATTTGCCTAATCCAGTAGTGCCTGTTCAGGGTCCGGCTTGTAATGCTTCTAACAAATTGGTTGGTTGGCATACGTTTAATTCGTTACCGTATGAGGGGAAGAGTGCGGTATATATTGATGATAGGGCTACGGTGTTGCCTAGGAAGCTGGAGTGGGCTGGGTTTGTGTTGAATTCGAGGCTTCTTTGGAAGGAAGCTGAAGATAAACCAGAATGGGTTAAGGATATGGATTTGGTTGATGAGAATATAGAGAATCCTTTAGCTCTGCTGAAGGATCCTTCCATGGTGGAGCCACTTGGGAGCTGTGGGCGACAAGTTTTGCTCTGGTGGCTCCGTGTTGAGGCTCGTGCTGATAGCAAATTCCCTCCAGGGTGAGTTTTTCTTATTCTTTGTATTGCCGATTTTTTCAGTATTGCGATGGGCTGCCTGTCTTGACTAGATAATATCAATTGGAATAAGTTTGCGGTTATCTTTCGCATTGTCTATTCATTTTAATTGTTCAGTGTCTAATTTCACAAATTTGTAGACAGTGAGGTCCAGGAAGTTAAATCATAGGAGGGCGTACATTAGAATTTTTGTGTGAACTTCTATTGTGCTGCTCCTGTGTAATTTTGGGCTACAGTTAGTCAACAAGTTACACCTCAAGTGTCATAGCTGGTAAGGATAGTTTCCAAAAAAAAAAAAATTAAAGAAGAAAAGAAAGAGATACCTAAAGAAATTCTGTAAAGTAAATTGTCTGCCAATTTATGCCACCCAACTCGTGACATTGTATTGAAACATAATTATAAATGGAACATATCCTTCTACTACTTCAGGTAGGCAGGGATGTTTTGAAATATTGATGATTTGGGACTCATATCCCCCACAACAACTGTTGACATGCCTTGAACGTATGCATCTTAGGCAGGCTGTTTTTGGTTCTTGGACCTGTGCTATAGTATATGACATTGTGTAGAAAACAGAAAAGAAGAATGGCTCCTTGCTGAAAAATTCTCCTCCTTGTTATTGTGTCAATTAGGCATGCTGCTATTTGTGTCACACCCCTAAAATTGAGCATAGACACGCCCGTATCATTTAGCATTCCACCCTAGATAATACAAAGGTTAACTTTACAAGGTTCACCAAAAACCACAAATGCTAAACCAAAAAGTCTTAAATATCTGCATTTCAAAATGATCACTTAAAAATATGAAGTCTTAAACATGATAAAATCCTACTAAAGAGAAAGTACTTAATTTTTTTTTAATTACAAGTCTTCAAAACTATTAACAATGAATGTCTAACAAGAAGTTAAAATATATCCTTCATTAAACAAAAATCCTTCAGCTTAGCTAACAACTTAAATTGGTAATGTAAACTCCATAGCTTAGCTAACAACTTAAATCGGCAATGTAAAATCCATAGCTCGAAACTCACTTCAATCCTATACCTCTCCAGAGAGGGAAAAGAAGGGGGTAAGCTAACAACAATTTAGAAAGTAAAGCTCCACACACACACACATGATTGACAATAATGAAACAACAACTTAAAATAATTAAAAAAAAGGTTAATAGTTCATAGTTCATAAAACACACCATAAAACAAGTCATTAATACATGCTTTTACTTGTCATTCAATTCCATAAACATGACTTTACTCTCAGATCAAATTACTATCGCCATATTATACCTGTGATTAGGCCATTAGTCGACTATTACTAACCACTATTGTAACCCGTAGGCAAGGGTCATTGATAATTATTATAGGCAAGGGTCATTGATAATTATTATAATCCATTGGTGGAACATTAAAACTAGTTGTAGTGTTGATTACCCACTCACTAGAGGCCATCACTTTATTCATAGCCATTTGAGAACCATTAAGAAGCCATTTACAATTCCATTCCAAAACACTTTCTTTCATTAGATATAGTTTATAAAACATTCGTACAAAAATTCTATACCATGCATTCACAAATATCACATATAGGAAAATTAATTTGAACATTGCATGTGCTTGATCTTTTTTTAAAGAATGTAATACATATAGTCGAGGAGAAATGCACATTTAAGAAAAATATTTATTATGTTTAAAAATAATAGATTGTGTGAAGATTTAATTTACCTCCATTGCTTAAACAACCAAAGTACAAAATCTCAACTCTAACAACCTATTCACAAGCATATAATCCGTTAAAATCCCTCCAACACTTGATTATAATAAAATGTCAACTACACACTGCCTAATAAATTGACCATAACTCCTAGAAAATCTAGAATTTCATTTTGCTTTTTGGATTGTAAACTAGTCTTAATTGTTTCCATTCATATATAATTCACCTAATAATTCCTTTAAATAGAATTTATAATAAGCTCTAAAATCATTCCTCGAGGTTATTGTCAGACAACCTGCACTTCCTTAACTATTTTTACCATAACTATTTGTACAAAAATCGGATTAATGCACCATTTATGGTTAGAAACTAGATAGAATAAGCTTTCTTATGTATAAAATTTGGGTAAAAAATTGCATCTTTTCAATACAGTTTTTGGGTCGAACAAAAGCTTGTGTCAAACAATTGAACTGACAATTTCTCACATTTGTACCTAATTGTTAACCTAATAATTAAGCACTAATTGTTAACCTAATAATTAAGCACGCTTAATCAATCTTACAATATCATAAAATCTATCATACTTATTGTATTTGGTCATTCATACAAATACCACTTAAATTTCTTAATTTTATACTCCTTTCATATAGAAAAAAACCTTAATCAATCCAAAATCTTTATAAATGAAAGAGATTCATATTTCTTACCTTGAAATCAAGAAAACTAAAATGAAACTTCAATCCTTCAATGTCAATCTGGTTCAATATTATTTGCACCTATAGAAGAACAAGTGACTTTGAGGATATGTTTTCTCTAGACTGTAAAGTTTGTAAAACTAGGGTAAATAAACTCTACGATTCCATCTTTTCTTTTACATAAATATAGGATTAAATGGGCTACCTTTTACACACACACACACACACTAAGTCCTAGATAAAATTAATACTCTAGCCTAAAAATATTTGGATTTAGGTATTACAATTTGTTGGTTGATTTCTATGCAAATTTAATTAGGGTATTACAATTTGTTGGTTTATTTCTATTCAAATTTAATTTAACTAAGTAATGCTTACAGATGCGTTGTTCCATTAGTATGATATTGCAATTATTTCATGATTTCATGAACTCCCTATTGTTATAGTCCGGTTTTTGTATTTTCTAGTTGGTTAATTTTGTGCACCCACAATGTAGTTGATTCATCATTCTCTTTGTCCGGCAAAGAGTGTCCATCATACTATTTCAAGTTATTCCAAAATACATATCTAGTTAAAGAACCAATCACTTTTTTCCTAATATACCCCTTAAAGTTCCAAATATAACCATTTCTTACTGAAAGAATAAAGGGGCAGTTGTGGGAAAAATGAGCTGGAACTGTGCTTAATGAGTTTTCTTAAAATGCATGTGAAGTCAAACAGGACACTCTTTGTGAGGGAGGGAGTAGTATTCATCTTTTGGTTTAAAATGCGTGTGAAGTCAAACAGGACACTCTTTGTGAGAGGTAGGGAGTAGTATTCATCTTTTGGTGAAAAAATATAGACTCAAGGCTACTCGAAAATGTGAACAACTAGACGTCTGAAGTATAGGCTTTAGGATGATTGTGTTGTTAAATGTTGATGAAACATTCATCTTTTATTGCTACTGAAAGAGATTGGTGGTACCTAAGCTCACTTAGAGATTAATAGGGCTCACTTAGAGATTAATAGTAGTTAGTGATAACTTGAGAAACACTCAAGAGAATTTAGCCTTTCTTCATTGTACAGAATATATTTTTGAGAAGCCTGACACTGACCTTTCTTCATTCTTAAGGGACCTTGGGCACTAGAGATGTCAAACACTATTTCATGTGTCTATTGATCCAAATCCCATTATCCTAGGCATTCTAGGTGCTGCACAAACCTGCCTCATTTATTTTGTAGACAGGCTTTTCATAATCGGCATATGCTCTTTATGTTGAAAACTTCTTCTTCCTTTACCTATATCCCATTAGTTTAGGCTTACAAGATCAGTATGGGTTTTCCATAGAAGTACTTCGGTCCTAGTGATGTGTGTTTACCTGGCTGGGTGTCACTAAGTATGGTCTTATACTCTTACTGATACCAGTCTAGGCCTTGCATCGCAATTTCATTACTGATGCCATCCTGACATGGCCCTTTATAGTCTAATTTAAATGGAGGTATATGCTTCATTGTCAATCTTATTTTACTAGTTGTCAAACAAGCTCAACATACCTGGTTTACTGACCTTACCCGTTACATGTTTACTTACATGGATCTCATTGTAAATATGTCACCCAACCAATATTGTGAAATCAGTTATATTCCTACCAGTACCTTTTTTGCTAAAATTGCCTATGGAAGGAATAATTGATATCATTACATTAGTTTGGGGCCAGCTTTGTAACTTGCCCATATTTACATATAGTAAATATGTTTATATTGACAATATTAACAATAATGGCAACAACAACAACACACACATCACTTCCTTTGGTGCAAAGCAAACATCCCAACATATTCTTTGAATTCTTCAGTGGCTGCTTCATAATTTAATTTGCTGTAAAATCTTAAAGAAATGGTAGTTGTTTAACCAAGTTATTTGCTAAATTTCTTATCAAGTCATGATTTGCTGTGCAACATATTCTTTGAAATTTTCATTCTTGCTTCACAACTAACTAGCATTTGATTTGCTGTAAAATTCTAGAGAATTGTAGTTGTTTAACTGAAAATCCTTCCTAAACTTCTTATTATCTCATGTTTTGTGCGCAAAACTCAGGTATTGACAAACCTAACTGGGTTTTCCATGAGCTAGAGAAGGAACTTAACTAACCTTGTTTCTACAACCGTTGAATTCTTTAAATATTGAATATTTTGCCGGTGGTTGGCATGTGTTTCTTTGAAATATAAAGGCTGAATCAGGTGCCTTGTTCTCAGCTGATATCAAAAAAATCCCCACATAAAACATCGATAATATTTCTTTATGTGATGATATCCAAGTTCTCAAGCACTTGTGCCCTCGTGTCAATAGAAAACTTTTGATGATTATTGTACCACGGGCTGCAATCTGTCTTATTTGTTTTGATAAAATAAGAATGCTCCTTTTCATTCAATACTAGCTTGTTCCCATCCACTGGAGTGTTTGCATGAGCCCAACCCATTTCACGAAGATGACGGTGCTTGGCTACTTGAAGAAGAGATTTCAAAATTTAAGTAGTCCTTTCTTGGTGCTCATTTGTAGCTTTATAATTATACAAGAGGCGTCAAAATTTAAGTAATCCTTTCTTGGTACTGATTTGTAGCTTTATAGTTATCCCCACCATTTGAGTTTTTGCAAAATCTCCACAAGCAAACAGTTTCATGTTGCTAAAGCTTCTGTATCTAGGTATTAGTTAGTGCCCACTAGTTTGCTCCTTTTTTATTTATTTATTTATCATGGAATATAATCTTGGGAATGCTAAATAGTTTCTCACCCCATATTGTATTCTCTTACCAGTTTGGAAACTAGGTTAATTTCTTAAAAGCTTAACTCTACTGTTGTCTGCTTACAGGTGGATAATTGACCCACCTTTGGAAATTACTGTGCCATCGAAGCGAACACCATGGCCCGATGCCCCTCCTGAACTGCCTTCCAATGAAAAGATATCAGTTAACCAAGAACAGACTGCTAAGCGTTCTTCAAAGACTCGATCACCCAGATCAAAACGCAGTTCAAGAAGTAAGAGAAAGCATGAAGCAATGTTGGTGGAGACACAGGTTTCTGCAAGGCATTCTGAACAAAATTGAAATGGTAGCTTAAGCACACATCAGAGATACTGCCTTGTGAATTTGACACTGCTGGCCTTCAGGATGAAGATATTTTATTGATAAAGCAAAAAGCACACGATCATAATTACCAGGTGCGTGGCAAGTACATCTGAAAAGAAATTCATTAAAGCCAGGCCAGTTGAAAATGTTTGTCGGAGCTTGAATCCACCATTGTTTTACTTCTTTTATTTTTTTCCTTTTCTTTTCTATATGTTGGGGTTGATTTGTTGATATTCTATGGATAAGGTATGTCATCACAGTCTCCTTGCCTCTGCTGCCAAGAAACACCAGGTTCTTGTATCTGATAAGCGTCATTTCATACATAATCTTCTAAATAGGAATCTAGAGTTTGTTTAGCTGCTGGATTCATTAAAAATGGACCTCATTGTAATAAATTTTTTCGTTTCTTGCAAGCATGATGATGATGATTGTGATGTGTTTCTTCCATTTTGTCTGGATTGATACAAAAAGAATGAACCTTGGAGATTTTGGCCAAATCTAAAATTGGTTGTCCAATATGAAACATAATCTTGACCTATATTACAAAGGAATGGTCAAGATTCCATGTCTACAGTTAAAAATCTTCTTTAGGCGAGGGAGCAAAAACACAAGAGTAGTAGTTAAACTGGTTAAATTTTAAATTTGTTTTTTAGAAATTATCAATTCGAGTTCTATAAATTTTAAAATTACTAAATACTTGTATGATCATTAATTTTAAGATTCATGAAATTAGTTGAGATACGTGTAAGTTGGTCTGAATATTTAAGTTAATAATAAAAAAAAACATAATTTGTAATGACAAATAAGACTTGAATTTCTCCTTGCATGTTCAACTGCTTTCAACTGATTATTAGGGTAGAGAAAACTAACAAACACTACTTGTAATTGCCAACCGAAGGACTCGGTTTGGTCTTGTATTTCTAGTGACCAAAAACGACCCACGAAACAGCCATAAGGCGTCATCCTACTCCTATCTCTACGAGACATGGTTTCACTTGCAAATAAGGACCACACTTGGATTATCATGATCAAGATCAAGATCAAGATCATTAATTTCCTTGCCTTTATAAACTCGCAGAACTCCCTCCTCCTCTTCGTAAGAGCTCTATTCCTTCACCATTATTCTCTCTCCAAACCAGTATTAATTCTTCTTTAGCAACACCAAGTATGGCACTCGCCATATCAACCCTTCTCTTCCTTTTCTTCACTGTATCATCCGCCTTGGACATGTCAATCTTTAACCATGGCGACAATCACCTAAACCATGATCAGTCGAGCTGGAGAAGCGATGATGAGGTGATGAGTATATACAAATGGTGGCTTCAAAAGCATGGTAAAGCATACAACAAGCTAGGAGAGACGGCAAAAAGGTTTGAAATCTTTAAGAACAATTTGAGATTCATTGATGAACATAACTCTCAAAACCGTACGTACAAAGTTGGGTTGACCAAGTTTGCTGATCTTACCAACCAAGAGTACCGTGCCATGTTCTTGGGCATGAGGAGTGACCCAAAGCGTAGATTAATGAAGTCCAAAAACCCGAGTGAAAGGTACGCTTTCAAGGCTGGAGACAAGCTGCCAGAATCTGTGGATTGGAGAGGAAAAGGAGCTGTCAATCCGATCAAAGATCAAGGAAGTTGTGGTATAATGCATAATTCTTTTACTTTTGTTACTTGATCATTTAATTGCTTATATTTGTATCTTCTTCTTCTTCTTCTTCTTGGTATTGTTTCAGAGAAATTATTAGCGTCAAGAGTCCTTTCTTGGCGAGGGGAACGTTAACAACCAAGTGGGCTACATTTCTTCGTAATGGATGTCATTTTTAGTAGAAGGAAGATTTCATGGCCAAATCACAATCACAATACAAATCTATATTTGCACCCCATGTTCATCTGGATCATGAATTCTAGTTTTGTTGTTTGAACTCAAGCTCTAGATTAAAGATGTCATGTTATGTTGTGATTGAAATTGAATTGGTAGGAGTTGGGTTGGTGGCAGGGTGCTAGTTATTTTTCTAGACATGAAAAATATATGGTAGTTTTGACTGGTAGGTTTTTGACCTTTTGGTTGGAATAATTTTTAATTTTTTTTATGAAAACAACTACGAGATAGTTAAGTTAATTTGAATTCTGATTTTCATTTAAATATAATATTGATAAAGGAAAAAATAATGTTATTAAGTGAGAATTCAAGTTGGTGGTAGGGTTTAAGAACTTCTTGAAAAACTCTCTCTCAAGTTTTATCATATTTTTTAATAAAATTTCTATTAATTTTTCATTTTTACTTTTGCTATTTCCAATTCTCTCTCTTTATTGTTTTTTACTTAGATGATATTAAGATTATTCATAGATTTAAAGGATGGAATTGAGTAGGGGGAGAAAAGTGGAATAAAAGTAAAACATATGAGGACTGGTTGGAACAAAAATGAAAGATGTGGGGATGATTAAAATAAATTAAAAACAAATATTAGAAAAGAGACAATGCACATAATCATAAATCTCGGGTCAAGTTGAAATTTACCCAGAGACAAATCACATGAAATGGGCCGGACAGCCTTATCACAACTCATATCAAATCTTAAAAATTTTGAGTTACGACCAAGTTTCTGAGGAAAGTCGGGTGATTTGGCACTTGCCTTCACTCTTGTTGGCCCTGGGCAAGGCCTAATACACAAGTAAATAGAACTTGGATCATGACCAGCCAATCAAAGTGACAGAAATTGTCGATGCATGCAGGTAGTTGCTGGGCTTTTTCAACAGTAGCTGCTGTGGAAGGAATAAACCAGATTGTAACAGGGGAGCTGATCTCTCTATCAGAACAGGAACTTGTAGACTGTGACAGGTTCTATAATGAAGGTTGCAATGGAGGCCTCATGGACTACGCATTCCAATTCATTATCAACAATGGTGGCCTGGACACCGAAAAGGACTATCCATATCTAGGCAATGATGATACATGTGACAGAGACAAGGTTGGCGTACACATCCGAATTATAATCAGAAGAGAGTATTGGGTTTTGTTTTGTTTGCGGTTAACGTTTATAGGGTTGTTGCCTGTTTTTATTTTCGCAGATGAAAACCAAGGCTGTTAGCATTGATGGGTTTGAGGATGTTTTGCCTTTTGACGAGAAAGCATTGCAGAAAGCTGTGGCACATCAGCCAGTTAGTGTTGCCATTGAAGCCAGTGGCATGGCCTTACAATTCTACCAGTCTGTAAGTGACTCACTCTTCATGGTTCCTAAAACTAACTATTTCTGGCTTTTAACACTTGAATTTGTAAACCTGTTCGTTCTCTTTGATTTACTCAGGGAGTGTTCACTGGTGAATGTGGGACAGCTCTAGACCATGGTGTTGTTGTTGTTGGATATGGCACGGAGAAAGGACTGGATTATTGGCTTGTTAGGAACTCATGGGGCACAGAATGGGGCGAGCATGGATACATCAAGATGCAACGTAACGTCCGCGACACATACACTGGCAGATGTGGGATTGCAATGGAATCTTCATACCCAGTCAAGAATGGCCAGAACACTGCTAAACCTTACTTGGCTGATGAAAGCGCAGGTGAGAAGATCAGCAGTATTTGAAGCATCGTATTTGCTAGCTGTATCGAGCAAAACAAGAAGGCAAGGTGACTAAAGGTGCAAATAAATTGATGATTGGTGAGATTGTGTGTTGATTTATTGTGCTGATCACAAGACTCTGATCCTTCTTGGTCTAAGTTTACCAAGAGGACAATGAGACCAGCTATTCATGTTTGTTTCCAATTCCATGGATGATTGTCTTTGTATGTGTTGTCTTTCATTGTCAAAACAGCGAGTGAAAGAAGTCACATATATGTTGAAACTAAATGTTAAGTCCTTGTTTACACGTTACAACTGCTTTATATATATATATATATATATATATATATATATATATATATATATATATATATATATATATATATATATATAAAGCAGTTGTAACGTGTAAACAAGGACTTAACATTTAGTTTCAATATATATATAGTTTTGGACTAGTTTAAACGGTATGTTGCCGGTTAAATTAAAAAAAATTGAATGTATTAAAATATATTTAGAGAACTATTTGCTATTTTTATTAAACCTGGTTAAACGAGTCAACCTTAAACCTCTTAATCCAATTTTTTATTTAATTTGAGTTTAAAATTAAACAGTGTTGGAGTTGCCTTGACATGACCCGATCAACTTAGTCAGTTTAAAGATGTCTTGATCAACTGGTCAAAAAAGTCTGAAGATGAAATTGACATAAAAAATCTCATGACCCCACTGTTTAACTTAGGTTTAAAATTAAACTGTGTGGGAGTTGTTCCGACATGACTCAGTCGACTTGGCCTTTCCAAAAGCAACTTGATCGATTAATAAAAAAAAGTCTAAGGATAAAATTGAAAAAAAAAATTGAAATGAAAATGAATCTTTTGATTTGATTCCTTACTTAACCTTAAATTGCATGAAAATTACTTTGACATGATTTAATTAACTTGATACATCAAAAAAAAATCCTGAATAACTCTTAAAAAAAAGAGTCAAAGGATGAATTCTTTTAATTAAAAAAACAAGAGATAAAATTGAAAAATAAAAAGGGAAGAGTGAGAAGAATATGGGAAATTGATAAGAGAAAAGAACAAAATAGCTTATAAACAGTAAAGCTCCACAGTCACTTCCAAATATTCTCAGTAGAAAAGTATAATGTCTCAAATGAATCAAGTTATATTTATGCACTTGAGAATGTAATCCCACCAATTTATCAATCATTTCTCTTAAAGCTATCACTGCTTTATTTTCATATAATTAAATTACACCATCTTATTAAACAAGCCTATAAAATCTATAACTTGAGTCGCTAAATTTTTTAAAAACACACTAGCGGTACTTAAATATTATTTTTTTAAGTTA
Organism: Populus nigra; assembly: GCF_951802175.1. Classification (NCBI taxonomy): domain Eukaryota; kingdom Viridiplantae; phylum Streptophyta; class Magnoliopsida; order Malpighiales; family Salicaceae; genus Populus; species Populus nigra. Next base: position 10,739,519 of record NC_084865.1, on the reverse strand, counting down.
TAATAAAAAAATAAATATTCGCAAAATAAAACACTAATCAAATGCTAAAATATTTATTTAAGATCATGATAAACCTATTAAAAACAAACCAAACAAATTATAAGGTTAATTTAAAATTAATAAAATATTGAATAATAAAATAAAAAATAAATTTAAAAACCAATACTAAATATTGATAATAGAAAAAAATTAAAGAAATAAAATAAAAAGGCTAAGCGGCCTAGCATATCAATATATTTTTATAAAAACACAATAACCACATAAAATACATATCAAAACAAATTAACAACCTCAAATCCATCAAATACAATATTAAGAAAAAAAATTAAGAGAAAAAAAATTTAAAAAACCAAAGTGAAAAAAGAAAAAAAAAGAAAAAATATTGTGCGAATCCATTATGTTTGCCTCTCAAGCTATAGTAAAACATTGATGGTTTTTAGTTTTTAGTTTAATTATAATTTTATTATAAAAGAAACTAAAAGATTTAGTGTTTTTCTATGGTGTTTTGTATTATGCACTAAGATACCATGTACTAAGATATTTTTTAAAAAAATTAATTTTTTAAAAAAAATTGAATTTTTTTGAAAATTTTAAATTATTTTGACGTGCTGATGTTAAAAATAAATTTTAAAAAATAAAAAAATATTATTTTAATATATTTTTAAATAAAAAATACTTTAAAAAACAATTATCACTACAATATAATAAAACAGAATAAAAAAAAGGACTCAATCAATAAAAAATAAAAAATAAAAATCGAAAGAGTACAAGACCGAATGATGGGCAGAACTATAATCAAGGGTATAATAATTTTCGTGAATGGATAGAATCTGATAAGTTAGTGCGGGCTTGAGTTTGGTACAATGAGCTATGGTATCAAGCCACTTTGATGCGTTAATTAGAAAAAGGTGCCTCACTGCCACGTAGGAATTGCGTACAAGGATCATATTTGGACAAGGACAAAGAAAGAAGCAACAAGTACGTGGCATGTTCACAAAAGCTAATCCACTTTCAGCATTCATCTCTCTGACCTGCTTATTTTTGTTTTTAAAATTATTTAAAAAAAATTAATTTTTTTATTTTTTTATTAACTTTAAATTAATATATTTTTAGTGTTTTTGAATTATTTTAATGTGCCGAGATCAAAATTTTTTTTAAAAAAAAATCATTGACATACATTTTAACATAAAAAATTATTTAAAAAATAACTACAACTACTCTGCAAAACAAGCTCGAATTTAGATATTCATCTTGTTTTTTACTAACAACTAAATTTATAAATATCAAATTAAAAAATAAAAAAAAGTTAAAAAAAATAACCTATCCATCAGTTACAATCATTTTAGTTAAGATGGTGTTTGAGATAGCAGTAATAATTAAAATTGTTTTGTTTTATTTTTTAAATTTTATTTTTTATATTAATCTATTATAATAATTTAAAAATATATAAAAATAATTTAAAAAAAATATATTAAAAGTTCATAAAACTTCGATTGAACGATACTATAAAAGTAAAAGTAAAAGTAAGAATGTAACTATCTAGGTGGTGGCCTAGTTGTAAGAGCTTGAGACCAAGAGGTTTGCTTTCTCTGTGGTCTCATGTTCGAGCCCTGTGGTTGCTCATATGATGGCCACTGGAGGTTTACATGGTCGTTAACTTCAGAGTCTGTGAGATTAGTCGAGATACGCGCAAGCTGGCCCGAACACCCATGTTAAACTAAAAAAAAAAAATAAGAATGTCTGCATAAAGCAAACCATATTTTGGTGGAGGTAATTGAACATGTTTGTTCATGCCCCACCTCCCAGTCCTAGCTGGCATGATGGCGTAGTGGGTTTCACGTCCCCATTTTGTTCACACGTGAAAAATACTAAATAAATTTCATTAATTAATTATCTTCTTCCGCCAGCTTGTATGTTCCCAGTCCCTCTCCACCTGGCCCTAGGTTAATTTTTCATATTTGGAGCTCAGCTCATCCCCAGCACTCTGTAAACAATTTTTACAGCGACGATGTAGTGGCTGACAAGAAATTATATAATTCATCCAACATTTCTGCAAGTAAATACTAACATAAATTGATGCCAACCGACTGAGATAGTAATCCCCAAACCCACAATGAAGTAGAAAAATAACTCAAGACAATTAAAATTAAAATTTGAATAGAAACTTTGATGCATAGATAATCTTATACTTACCAATCAAATATATTGAAAAAGAACTTTAATATGTTGTGTATAGTAAAACAAGAACATGAAGTATGTGAAGACATCACAACGTCAGTTATATCATGATAAAACAATTATTGATATGTCCCAACAAAAAAAAAATGTCACTTCACACAAAACTTAAGTTTATTCAAAATATCATGGCTGTTAAATTTTACTATAAAGAAAATAATATATAGTCCTTTTAAATAACTTTAATAGACCCTTATTGTGTTGCAAACCAATATGCCTAGGCTAATAATCAACCAACACAAATCTAATGCTTAAAATTATCATAAAACATTAATTTTTGACCAAATCAAACTCAAACAAAAACACAAGCCAACGTAAATATCCAAGTAATAAAATAAAACAACAAATAAAATTTTAAAATAATTTAGATTAATACAAAGTCATTAAATACTCAAGTCCTCCTTTTCTTATGTAGTTATAATAAATAAAAAATTCTTATAAAAAATGATTTTAAAACATTATTAAGAAATTCTTACTATACTTGAAAATTATATCGCTTTCTTCTTTTTAGAATTACAAAACTTAAAAAATAAATTGTTGAATATCTTTATATCACGAGGAAAAAAATTATCTTTAAATAAAAAATTCTTAAGTCAAAAGCCAACAAATAATAAAACTTGTGTTGTATATGTTGGCTATATGTTTCAAGAACTTCCTAAACTTCAATTCACCTGGACTTTAACCTGCTATAAAAAATTATGTATGAAAACTCTCATTAAAATTTCAAATCAACAACAATTATGGATATGATAACATAAATCTAAATAATAAACAGAATTAATTACTCTGGAATTCAAATTTCCTTGTTTAATATTTCTGAGATAGTATCATAAATGCCCTTTTATCAACAATAACAAATGAGATCTTTTGAGAAATTTAATTTGAAGTGATTAGTAACACGAGTCGGAGTAGGATGAGTATCAGCTTTACGAACAACGTGGTGTGCTCAGATCCATTAGAGCCCTTTTCAAGTAGGAGTTACCAGCTCCTCATTGGTTGTGCAAGAATTTGATCAGTCTGTGTGAACGTGAAATTGAAAGTTGGGGAAAGATGAAATACACGTTAAAGTTGAAAATGATACATTCCACCTAAAATTTTTCTAAAAATTATTGTTCTTTCAAGCAAAGGAGTCCATGTGGGCTATACAAATGGTTAAGCTCATCGAAGCAAGGAGATAAAAACTCATATCTAACTCGATTTTATATCATGATGTTGGATAAGATCTTATTCAAGTCAAGAGAGCTCTCTTTTTTTCTTTTCTGTTTTTTCCCCTTTATAAATAGTTGCTGTCATTGTTCTGTTTATTGTTTGGAAGGGCATCCAATAAGGCAAGATCAAATTCAGAATTTCTTTTCTTCATTAAAAAATGGTTGCTGTGTTCAACAAAGAGCTCTTAAGTTGGTACCTTATCACTCTCAAACTCAGAGAAACAGTCGAATCTGCGGTTCCAACATCACCTGCTGGTGCCCCATTGCTAGAATCTCCAGAACAACCTCAACAGGAGCAGAAAAAACAACAGCAGACACCATCAGATTCCCTGCAGATTGTGATCGAAGGTGATGAAGAAAATCATGAAGATCATGAGGAAACAAGATCACCAGATTTTGACTGGGTGATATCTATCAAAGAAAAACTTAAAGAAGCTGGCCAAGAAGATGCAGCAGGTTCATGGTCAAAGTTGTCCATCTATCGAGTCCCCCGCTACCTACGAGAGGGGGATGACAAGGCTTATGTCCCCCAGATCATTTCCTTGGGGCCTTACCACCATGGAAAGAAACGTCTTCGCCAAATGGATCAACATAAGTGGCGTTGCCTTCATCGTGTCATCAAGCGTACTAATCAAGATATAAAGCTATATCTTGATGCTGTAAGAGAAATTGAAGAGAAAGCTCGATCTTGCTATGAAGGGCCAATCAATCTTAGCAGCAATGAATTTGTGGAGATGATGGTTCTCGACGGTTGCTTTGTGCTTGAACTGTTTCGAGGTGTCGCTGAGGGATTCAAGAAACTTGGTTATCCTAGAAATGATCCTGTTTTTGCAATGCGTGGTTCAATGCATTCTATTCAGAGAGATATGATAATGTTAGAGAACCAGCTTCCACTGTTTGTACTTGATCGGCTTCTGGGTCTTCAGTTTAACAATTCTGATCAGAAAGGATTGGTAGCCCAGCTTACACTCATATTCTTCGATCCTTTGATGCCAACAGATGAGCCACTGACAAAAAGCGATAGGAATAGATTGGAGTCCTCTTTGGGACGTGCCACTACCTTCGACCCCTTGTCAGATCAGGGAGGCCTTCATTGCCTTGATGTCTTCCGAAGAAGTCTCCTGCGCACAGGGCCTAAACCTGTGCCCAGAAATTGGATCAAGCGAAGGTCAAATGCCAACCGCGTTGCTGATAAGCGACGCCAACAATTGATCCATTGTGTCACTGAGCTCAGAGAGGCTGGTATCAAGCTCAGGAAACGGAAAACTGATCGATTCTGGGATGTTAAATTTAAAAAGGGGATTCTCCGAGTTCCTCGTCTCTTGATTCATGATGGTACTAAATCACTTTTCCTCAATCTTATTGCATTAGAACAGTGCCATATTGATTGTGGCAATGAAATTACCTCTTTTGTGATCTTCATGGACAACTTGATTAACTCCCCTGAGGATGTAGCCTACCTCCATTATTGTGGCATAATTGAGCATTGGCTTGGCAGCGATGCTGATGTTGCAGACCTCTTCAACCAACTCTGTCAAGAGGTGGTTTTCGATATAAATGACAGTTACCTATCCCGATTGTCTGAGGATGTAAACCACTATTACAATCACAAGTGGAACACTTGGCGTGCTAGTCTGAAACATAATTATTTCAGCAATCCCTGGGCAATCGTCTCATTGTTTGCTGCTGTCGTGCTGTTACTACTCACTTTCGCACAGACCTTCTATGGAGTTTATGCTTATTACAGACCAAGTTCTTGATTGCAGTGAGGCTTTCTTGACTCTTTGTTTGTTTTTCTTGAGTTGCAGTTTCTGAATTAAGGTTTTCGGACAAGGAAAGGGTTTTTTTATGTACAATATCCTAATCTCCCTCATCCTTTGAGGTGAGGATTGTTTGGCCTCAAGGCTTTGAGTTTTTGGCATTTCTTTGTATGAATTTATTAATATACAGAAGTTTTCTGCAATAAAAAAGTAGAAGCCAAATGCTAGAATTTGGAAGTTTTACTTGTTTTCTCCTTTTCAATAAACTTGCAATGCTAAAAAGGCCTGAGTTGTCAGTGAAGGAGGCGAGCTTGACTGACAAATTTACTCTCAAGCTCCATGTCCAGAAGAAAATCCAAAGAAATCAAGAGCTCGAGGAAAAAGTTGAGGCCATCACCTACATGACCAGTCTTTTAAATTCGAGACTACGCTAATACACTTCTGCCATAGCTCTGGATGCCTGTTGGGAGGTTATCATAGAAGCATTCAACGTCAAAATGTCATGCAAGCACGATTCCTAATTGCAAAATTGCCTTCCACTTGGTATACTAAGATGATCATATTCGTTGAATGCTAAGTTTCTTCAGAATCGAAATGTGAAAACTAAAGAAAACCTTGCAAAACCCAAAACTAACAATAGCGAAGAACAAGCATACTTTCTGCAAAATATCAATGAAAAACCTCCATGATTTCTCCACTGACATCACCACTATTTCCCTGGTCATATAACTTCAAATGCCAGAGATAAGATGGCAAGTGGTGCTTTGAGAAAGAATTCGCAGATATAGCATGCTGCTAATATTCATGTTTGTCAACATGAGAGAGTACATCGTGCAGATGTCAATTAAGCTCATCATAGAGAAAACAGGAAACTAAAATCTGCTAATGATCAAACCGTGGGGTCTGATGCACAACTGTTTTCTAAAATGAACTACAACGTCAAAGTTTTCTTGATGAGAATGAATAGGGGCATAGTAACTAACTATGGTAATCGGTTCCTGTGCTTGTAATAGCCATGGTGGGAAGTTGCTTTAAAATCTATTTTGAAATGAATAAAGCTATTCGTCACAAAAGCTTGATCACCAATAACAATAATGAAATCACAAAGTTCGTATGAGCTCTGCCACTGTCTCTGATCATGTGCAATTAGCAGCAAAACTTCCACTATAAACAGCATCACTAATTTGCAATACTTTATGCTAAATGTTATCAATCTGCATGGCCGCAGGCCAATAAGTACACAGGTTACATTCAAGCAAGATGTACCTGAACATGAAAACCACACACCAAAATTTGGGATTTTGTGCATGATCAAACCACTGTGGTGCTGCGTCCTTAGTATAGAAGGAATGATTCAAAAGAACATGAAAAATAGCAAATATCTCATATAAAAGGGTATCCTTGAAAGAGAAAATTGGCATTTCCAATTGATGAGAAATGAATAATGTATAACTAGACTGAGCATAATCCTAATGCACTGCTTGACTGGCATTTCCCTCAGTAAACTACAAATCAGTAAAGTAACAATACAGAAACGAAATGTGGCATGCCCTCTTCTATAAATAAAATAAAATCCTTCTGGCAAAGGAGCATCATGAGCCACTATGATTTTTTTTGCTAAACTTTCCACAGGCAAGCTGGCGGATAAAAATGTGGGGAAGTCTTAGTAAGAAGAAACAATCATTCAATGAACCAAAATTGGTCTTCAAAACATCTTCTACAGCAATCATAGCCTTCATAATGCACTGTCAGTCGAAGGTGCCTTCTTTCCATCATATCGCTGTTAGAGAGGAGCAAATAACCGGAATTAAAACCAGTAACCAATCAATCACAGCAGCAAACCCAAGGAAAGAATGGCATGCAATGTCAGATACCTGTTTACCGGTAGAGAATGGAACATATCTATACTTGATCATATGCGAAATCTGTCTCCTCATAGTAAGAACGAAAAGCACGACCCAGTAGGTAAGTAATATAGGCCAGAACACAGGCACATCAAACACACTGAAAAATGTCATTACAAAGGCAATACAAAACGCCTTGGTAATCGAATACCTACAATCAATACCAACATCAAAATCAGTTATTCAATCACACATGCATGACCCCTTAGCTTTCGACAAACAAACAAACAAACAATCAAATTATCCAATTAATCAACATTTCTATCAAATCATGAAACCCTAGAAACGGTCAAAATCAAATCAACGATGACGATTGGATGGTACCAGTACATTACCAGAACTTGAATTCCAGTAACCGGCGGACGAAGGGGCGAAACTCGTCGGATCCACGAGTAGGAAGAGAGGGCCCGTCATGGATCTCGGGGTCAATTTGGGGAGACAGGAATCCAATCAAGAGATTAAGCAAGTATATACCAAGACCGTAAGTGATTATGTAGAAACCTTGAACAAGGTAGACGCGGATTACATAGATCAAGACCACGATTAAGCATGCGATCCAACGGTAGAGGATGTAGGGGACCGTTTTGTCAAGAAAGTGTTGGAACCGCTGTGAGACGACGAAGGACCAGCGTGAGATAGTGGTTGCTGGGGTTGATGATAGAGAGGACAGATCGTCTACTGAAAGAGTCCCGCTTGGCTGCCCGGCTTCCATTTCTGTCTCTTTTGATCTGGTTTGGTTCGGGTCCTTATAAGCTCTCTCTTGTGGACAGGCGACTCTGGTTTTGGACTCCGAAGCTGTGATTTGCGCTGTTTTCTTCTTTCGTTGTTGATTGTTTTCAAGGGAGGGATAGCAATTTGGTGATCGCAAATTCAACCGAAACAGAAAATTTTTTGCCCGATTAAACTCAAGTTGGGATTTTGAAGGTAAAAACTCGGTTTTGGACGAGGTATGGCAAGTGGAAACACTCTACCCAATCTGAAAATCAAGAATGCCCTTAAAGTCTCACAAAATTACATTTATACCAGGAAAAATGAGGAGTTCTCATTTATAGCCATCAAAACTCCCCCCTCTCTCTTCTCCAGCCGGTGGTAGCAGCTCCAACAGTCCGTCATTCTTAGCCCCAGCAGCCCGTCCAGTGATGGGTGGTGCTGACCTCTCTGTTGTTGCTAAAAAAGGTCTGGTCTTTTTTTATTCTTTATTTTATTTTTGGCTAAGCAGGACCAAGGTTTTGCTTCTTCTTTTTTTATGGGTTATACTTAAATTTCAATGAGATAGTTTCTGTATATGAGTTTTCCGTTGATTGGTCTTTGTAGGTCTTTCCATATAAGAGGAATGCAGTGAGGTTGAGGAAGGGGAAGCGGAATCCAAGGACATTGACAAGGTGTTCGAATTGTCGAGAAGAGTTTTATTGCTTGCATTGCATCAAAGAGCAGCATGCTTTTTTTTCTCCATATTAATTTGTTTAAATTGGCTTGTATTTATTCGTTGTTGGGTGCCTGGCGGCTTACCCCTTGTGTGTAAAGAGTTGTCATTTTTGTATAGATTAGGCAGTCATTATAATTTGTGCTCAAAAAATCACGCATCATGTCTCTCTGATTTCAGCTCGGTGCTGTCTTTAGCAGTAAAATCTGACTTGTGGTTCTTGATTTTGAAATGAATTTAGGTATTTAGAAACACGGGAAGAAGCTAGGATGCAATGTCCTGAGTCGTGGAACTTGCAGATGTAAGGCTTGCTCAGCAATTCTATGCAGGGACATTGAATGCAAGGTCTGACTTCTAATTTTGCCAACCCTACTGGTGCTTTCATATCTCTACACTAACAAAGTCTATCTATGTTTCAGGACTTGTCCAAGGAGAAAAGTAAAGTCGACAAGGTTTTATATTTCATTATTTGATCTGGATGCTTCTTCCTGTACTGAAACAAATAAATCAAGATCAGAGTATTGGGATAGAAAGAAAAAAAAAAGAAAAAAAAAGGTAGTCATCTGCCTGTTCATAATTCATTTTCATAGGATCACTAGGAATACTAATGACTTACTGCAATCATTGCAAAGATGGTACACTTTTTTTCTTTTGCATATCATGACTCTTAATGCAAGATAGCTTTGCAATATTAATGTATTAGCATGTATTAGTTGTAGCTTCCACATCACTTGTTGAACTGTGCTTGCTCCTCTATCTACACGTTAATGATTTTGAACTCTATTTATGTGTCATTTACAGAGTTATATTTAGGGTGGTAATTGCTTTACCAGTCGCACTGGTTTACTATATTTTACTAGGACTTTGAAGGTCAGGGCATCAATGGAGATAATGAGCAATAATGAGTTATTACAGTAGCAGCACCTAACACATTTGGCCAATGGGATGTTTTGGACATTCTCTAACAGAACATGAATGAACTTAGAAAGAAACTAGGGAGAGAGGGCTTTAGGAGGAGTTAGGAAATGGAACAATGTGTAATTGTCTAATTGGAAGAAATCTTTATGTCTCTTTGCTTTTTTTTCTCATCTCTAAAGCCTTTTGCCTTTTGTTCCTTTGATCAAAGAAAATGAAGCTTGTACTTTATGGTTCCCCTGCTTATTATTTATTAACCCTTTTCAAGATTAAAATTTTTTTTGATTATATAATATGTGAAATTAAGTTTCGTTTCATAATGATGTTCTAATTTATTGATTAGTGGAAATAAAAAAGAACATATATATATAGACAAAATCTTGGTTGTGATGCCTAAACCCACATCGGATAGGATCGGTGAAGATTTGGGCGCGTAAGAATTTAAGTAAATTACCACAAGTAACTTTAAATTAAACCAATCACCCGACATAGCTCCGCTTGGCTGTGTGGTTATTATTTTTGTCTATTATTATTACAAGAGGTAGGTCCTAGATTGTTTATATATATATATATATATATATATATATATATATATATATATATAAAGAAAACATTAATAATCTTAATACAAACTAATTTTTTCCTTTATTGATACTTACCGAATCCTAAACTAATAAATATCTTATAATTAGTTATTATATTGAATACTCTCGCTTTAAATATAATTAACCTTTTCAATTTTTCATGCACATTTAAACTCATTATGTTTTTTGGTCGATGATAACTCTTAGTCATCTAGTTGTCTTTTTCTTTAATTCTCCAAGTCAATTAGGACTTTTTAAATGCGTTTGATTCCACCATAGCAAATTGATTTCACCTCATTTCCCTTTTAATAGCATGAACAATCATTGTTCTTGTATGATTGACACTTAGATGTTTATTTTTTATATAAACAATACCTGTTAAATTTTTTTGTTTCTCAAATGAAAAAAATATTTCTCCCATCATATTATTATTATTAACAAAAACTAAATGAGGTGGTGTTTTTATTGTGTACCACCTCACAAAACAATGTCTTAAGTTTTTTTTTTAAAGAAAATATATGTATTTTTTTATCCTTCAACATTTAGTTTATTAGAGATTGAGTTTTATTATTTGTTGCATTTTGTTTTCTATGTTATTATTATAGTCTCATAACCTGTGTTACGGGTTTAGCAAGTTAAATCGGATGACTTGATTCTTTTTTTCTTTTTTTTAATTGGTTTTTTTTTCAATTTTATCCTTTAATATTAAATTAATTAAGAATTAGGCTTCATGATTTATTTTGGATGAGTTTTGCAAGTTAGCCTAAGTTGACTCGGATCGTTTTAGTGTGTCCTTTTTTTAGATTGATTTTTTTTAATTTTACTCTTTAACAATAGGTTGATTGAGAGTTGTGCTTTATAATTTGTTTTGACTTTATTTATATTTGATTATCTCAGTCTCATAACCTAGATCACAAGTTTGGTAGAGTAATCTGGGTTGACCTATGTTATTTTTTTTGTTTAATTTCTATATGGTTATCTCAATCTCATGACTCAGATCATGAATTTCATGGGTTAAACCAATTGAATTAGGTCATTTTTTGTACACCTCAGTTTGAAATTGGTAAAATAGTATGGTAAACATTAAAATAAATTGAATGAATCCCAACCGGATAAAATACTATTAATAAAAATTTTGTGAGTTAGGTGAAAATCCTTAGAGAAAAATATAATGGAACAATGAATAAATGAATGTATAAATTTACACGTGAAGAATAGTGAATGTCGGTATAAACCCTGTATTTAAATGGGTAAATTTTTAACCGAAAATGATGAAAAACTCAAAGGAAAGTTTTATTCTGATTATGGTGAAATTCTTGACACCAAGATCAATATTTTTCATCATGCAACAACTTTCTCTCTCTTCACTCATTTTTTTTATGACTTTTTCTCTCTTTTCTCAAATAAGGAACCAAAAAATAAACATAATGAATTCAAAGGTAAATTGGGGGACATAAAAGAACTTTATGCGTGAATTTCAGAGTGGCTATGCATTTTTATTGTGTCCTACATTTTGGTCCTTGTTTTTTGTTTTGAATCTCTTTTAAAAAAATTGATCATTAATTTGGCCACAAAAATGTGTAATTGAAGAGAAAAAAATCAGTGACAAAAATAGAAAACAAAAATGGAAAACTGTGGATTATTGTGGAAAAGCTTTATGATTTTTAATATATTTTGTAATGCATCTCCTTTTAAAACTTTAGCAATAACATATGGATCCTCCTAATTAAAGGATCACTTGTTAGATTTTGGATTCGTATGGCTAATTAGAAATATATCCTTCAGTACCAAATTGCATGCTAAGAAATTTTTTAATCAAACATGTTATTGTATGTTGTTTCAACCTTGATCTTATATGCTTTTGAGTGATCTAATGTATGGAATCTCATCTTATTCAAATCCTTTAACTCTTCTTGCATGACCAATTGATAATATAAATTATTTATGTTACCCTATACAACTCTTCTAAGTAATTGTTTTTAAAGCTAAATAGGTTGTTAGTCTTATAGCTACGTTAATGATTTAATTATATATTTTGATGATTACATAAACATTGGATAATAAAACATTGATATGATAGTTTTGATATATGCATATCATATTGATTACTCGTAATGATTTAATAAAAAATATATTAATATGCTACATGTAACATGGTTGTGTCCCACGATCGTATTTTAATTGTTAAGTAAAATATAATGCATGTATATATATATATATATATGTGTGTGTGTGTGTGTGTGTGTGTGTGTGTGTGTGTGTGTGTGTGTTTGAAGGAGTCTTCTCGTAAACCATATTTTGGTTGTTAGAGTCTGTTAGAATAAATAACAAACTAAAAGGGAGAGTTCTAGTTTTACAGGGCATTGCAAATTACAGTTAGCAACCTCTTTGTTAGAGTTTGTTACTTTTCTGTTATTCTGGTATCATGTATTAGAGGCTATATAAAGCCAAGAGTTCTTACTAAATAATACAATTTTCCATTCATCCCAGTTCACGTATACTTCTTCAATCATCCATAATCCTAACAAATTGGTATTAGAGCCTCCACTAGGCCTGAAATTCAAAGCAGCAGACTTTGAAATCCTTTGCAGCAGCATAGCAAGATAACTACAGAAGGAAGTTTTGTCCAGCCAGTTATTCCAAGATTCAATGGTCATTATGACCATTGGAGCATGTTAATGGAAAATTTTCTTCGATCCAAGGAAATGTGGGAACTGGTAGAGATTGGATATACTGAGGCAAGTGGATCAATGCAAACTGATGGACAACAAAAGAAGAACGATGAGATGAAGCTAAAAGATTTGAAAGTAAACAATTATCTCTTTCAGGTAATTGATCGAACAGTTCTTGATACTATTCTCAAGAAAGATACTGCCAAAAATATATGGGATGCAATGAAGAAGAAATTCATAGGAAATGCAAGGGTTAAGAGATCTCACCTTCAAGCTCTCCGCAAAGAGTTGAAACACTTGAAATGAGGTCTGGTGAAGGAGTGACAGAGTATTTCTCTAGAGTCATGACAGTGGCCAATAAAATAAGAATTTATGGAGAAGACATGCAGGATGTTAAAGTAGTGGAGAAGATTTTACGTTCGTTGACTGAGAAATTCAACTATGTTGTATGTTCTATTGAAGAGTCAAAGGACATTAATGCTCTCATTGTTGATGAATTACAGAGTTCATTAATCGTCTATGAGCAGAAATTTGTGAGACATAAGAGTGAGGAACAAGCTCTGAAGGTGACATATGAAGGAGGCAGAGGTCGTGGTCGAATTTCCTATCGAGGAAGAGGAAGAGGCAGAGGACGAACAGACTTCAATAAAGCAACAATTCAATGTTACAGATGTCATCGACTTGGACATTTCCAATATTAATGTCCCACTGTGAACAAAGAATCACTTTATGCAGAGCTTAATAAGGAGGAGGAAATGCTTTTGATGGCTTATGTAGAGAAACATCAAGCCAGAAGAGAAGATGCATGGTTTCTTGATTCAAGATGTTCTAACCACATGTGTGGTTATAAAGCCATGTTCAGTGATCTCAACTTAGAATTTCAACATTCTGTGAAGTTGGGGAATAACACAAGGATGAATGTAATGGGTAAAGGAAGTGTGAAGATACTGCTGACTGGAATCAATCATGTTATTGCTGAAGTATATTATGTCCCCGATTTGAGAAATAACCTTTTGAGCATAGGCCAGTTGCAAGAAAGAGGGTTAGATATCTTATTCAAAGGTGGAACCTGCAAGATATTCCATCCAAAAAGGGGATTAATAATTCAAACCACCATGAGCATAAATCGGATGTTCATTTTGTTGCCTGATTCCCAATCTTCTTCTAAAAAACAAGCTGATCAATGCTTCCACACAGGAACATAAAATTTGTGCCATCTTTGGCATCGAAGGTATGGACATTTGAGTTACAAAGGCCTAAGAACTCTATCATACAGGAACATGGTGCGTGGTCTTCCTCAACTCTCAACCTCAAATGTCACCTGCACTAATTGCTTAAAAGGGAAGCAACACTGTGATCCCATTCCAAAGAAAAACACCTGGAGAGCATCTCAGAAACTGGAACTCATTCATGCTGACATTTGTGCGCCGATCACCCCTACATCCAACAGCAACAAGAGGTATATTCTGCTATTTACAGATGACTATAGTAGGAAAACCTGGGTATATTTTCTGGTAGAGAAGTCAGAGGCCTTCAGTTCATTTAAAAGCTTTAAGTCCATGGCTGAAAAACAAACAGGTTTGTTTGTTAAATGTCTTCGCACTGACAGAGGAGGAGAATTCATTTCCAATGAATTCAACGAATTTTGCAAACACAATGGGATTAAGAGGCAGAAGATAACTGCCTATACCCCGCAACAAAACGATATAGCGGAGAGGAACAACAGAACCGTAATGAACATGGTTCGATCCATGTTATCTGATAAAAACATTCCCAAAACCTTCTGGGCAGAGGCTGTAAACTGGGCTTTTTATGTTCTTAACAGGTGCCCCACGTTGGCAGTAAGGGATGTTACACCAAAGGAAGCTTAGAGTGAGATGAAACCCTTGGTAGATGATTTTAGGGTTTTTGGTTGCATAGCACACGTTCATGTTCCAGAAGAGAGAAGAACAAAGCTTGACAACAGAAGCATTACTTGCGTATTATTGGGGGTTAGTGAGGAGTCAAAAGGTTACAAACTCTTTGATCCTGTTGCAAAGAAAATTATCGTGAGTAGATACGTAATTTTTAAAGAAGAAAAGTTGTGGAAATGGGGTGAGAGCTGTGACCAACAATCAGTGGAAAATTTAGACTGGGATGATGAGGATGAAGAAAGGGCGAGGGAAAATAGAAACAGAGGAGATGATATTGATGATGCAGAACAACCTGGTGGAAATAATTGCAGAGAAGGTTGCAGAGAAGGTTGCAAAGAAGGTGATGAAGAAGCCTGTGATACGAGAGTTGAAACAATTAATTGCAGAGAGGGTGATAAGAGAGTAAGAGATAGTGAAATTGAAGAGGGTGACAGAATAAATTCCAGAGAATGTGACGAGAGAGTGAGGGACAGTGAAATCATGCAGCTTGAAGAAAGAAGCTCAAGACAATTACGTGGTAGGCAGCCTCCCAGGTGGATGGGAGATTATGTCAGTGGTGAAGGGTTGTATGAGGATGAAACAAATATGGCACTTGAGATGTCAACATATCCCTCGATTTATGAAGAAGCTGTGAAGAGTACAGATTGGAGGATGGCTATGAACAATGAAATTGAATCTATTGAGAAGAATAAAACGTGGACACTCACTGAATTACCAGCGGGAACAAAAAAAATAGGGGTGAAGTGGGTTTATAAAACCAAATACGATGAGAATGGGAAAATCGATAAATACAAGGCTCGGTTGGTGGCAAAAGGGTATTCTTAAAAATATAGTGTAGATTATACAGAAGTGTTTACCCCAGTAGCAAGAATGGATACAGTACGAATGATTATCGCTTTGGCTGGGCAAAAAAATTGGATGATTTCTCAGCTGGATATCAAATCGGCTTTCCTTCATAGTGAGTTTAAGTGAAGATGTTTATGTAGAGCAACCAAGAGGATATGAAAAGAAAGGGAGCGAGCATCTGATTTACAAACTACACAAAGCACTGTATAGTTTGAAACAAGCTCCACGAGCTTGGTTTAGTCGAATTGAAGCACATTTCATTAGCGAAGGATTTCAGAGATGCGAAAGTGAGCAGACCTTATGTACAAGAAGAACCCAAGAAGGAAGAATCATTATTGTGAGTATCTATGTCGATGACTTAATCTTTACTGGAAATGATGAGGTAATGTTATCTGATTTTAAAAACTCTATGTTAAGGGAGTTTGATATGACTGACTTGGGAAAAATGAGGTTTTTCCTTGGAATTGAGGTGTTACAAAAGTCTGATGGCATTTATATATGTCAAAGGAAGTATGCTTTGGAGGTTTTGAGAAGATTTGGTATGATGGAAAGTAATTTGGTAGGAAGTCCAATAGTTCCAGGATTCAAGATAAGCAGAAATGAAGATGAAAATACTGTTGATGAAACCTACTACAAACAGTTAGTGGGTAGCTTAATGTATCTTACTGCTACAAGACCCGACATGATGTTCGTTATTTGCCTCATAAGTAGATACATGACGAGACCTATGGAGATTCATCTACAAGCAGCTAAGAGAGCTTTTCGATATCTAAAAGGAACTGTGAACTATGGGATTCATTATAAAAGGGGGGAGAAGGAGAGTTGTTAGCATTCACGGATAGTGATTATGCTGACGATATGGAAGACAGGAAAAGCACATCTGGTTATGTTTTGCTGATGGGTTCAAGTGATGTCTCATAGTGTTCGAAGAAACAGCCTATTGTGACTTTGTCAACAACGGAAGCTGAATTCATGGCAGCAGTAGTATGTGCCTGTCAAGGAGTATGGATGAAGAGAATTTTAAAGGAACTGGGACACTCAGATGAAGGTTGTACAACCATAATGTGCGATAATAGTTCAACTATTAAGTTGTCTAAAAATCTTATAATGCATGGTCGCAGTAAGCATATTGATGTGAGGTTTCATTTCTTAAGAAACCTTACTAAGAAGGGTATAATTGAGTTAATTCATTGTGGGAGTCAGGATCAAATCGCAGATATAATGACCAAGCCATTAAAGTTCGAAGTGTTTCAAAAGCTTCGGAAGTTACTGGGAGTATGTGAAATACTACCATAATATAAACTAATTGCTTCATAAGCATTTAGTTTAAGGGATGGAATGAAGGAGTCTTCTCGTGAACCATATTCTGGTTGTTAGAGTCTGTTAGAATAAATAACAAACTAGAAGGAAGAGTTCTAGTTAGCAATCTCTCTATTAGAGTTTGTTACTTTTCTGTTATTCTGGTATCATGTATTAGAGGCTATATAAAGCCAAGAGTTCTTGCTGAATAATACAATTTTCCATTCATCTCAGTTCACGTATACTTCTTCAATCATCCATAATCCTAACAATGTTGTGGTACACAAACCTTTGCGATGATTTATATGGGTTTATATCATTTAATAAATCATTAAACAAGCAAGGAAAAAATTTGTGAAGGTCAAGAACGAAGAACTTATAAACATAACAGTTATCGACTTCGCTTATCAAGACTTTGTAATAGGGTTTTCCTAGATAACATTAGACTTATTTAGGACATCTTATAATACCCACACAACCTAAACAAACCCAAAAGAAATAAAAAAAAACCAAGAAAAGATCAAATACAAAAATAGGACAAAATCTGGACAGTAGCTAAAACTGTCTGACCGTTTGGGAAACAACAAGGCAGTAGCCAAAACGGTCCAACCATTTTGAGAAATGGTCTGACCGTTACTCAAAACAGCTAGTCTGTTTCTGGAAAAATTCCAGAAACTCTTAAGGTTCTTAAAAAATGATTTAATCAATTATAAAATGGTCTAACTGATTCTACTAACAAACATAAAACTTTGTCTAATGATTAGTGTCTTTTCTAAGCATGTAAATAGCCTTTTACTTGCCCAAAACAAGTGTGAAACTCTTAAGAAAAAAAATATAAGCATACTACCTCTAAAAAAACAACCTATAGCATCATTTGTTTCACTTGTAATCATTCAAAAACAAGGTTAGATGTGAATTGACAAAATTTTTCCTAAAAAGTTTAATTGTTATTTTAATTAACTCTACTGAGAGAGTATATTGTGGAAAGTGTAAGTAACACTCTAAACACTTGGAAAAGTCCTCTAGAGATAAAATTATGAGTGGTTTAATACTTATCCTTCAACAAGTATTGATGAAAGTTTTTCTAGTCTTTAGCCCGTAAAAATTTTAGGGGTAATAATTTGATCCTAAACCCACAAAAAGATTGGGTTTGATCTTGCACCTGTCAAAAGATTGTGTAACAGTTAGGTTTCACCGAATAAGAAAACCGATGTGTGATAGTGAAACTCTTGAATGGAAGTTCAATGAAAGGAATAGGCAGTTTGCCGAACCTTTGTAAATCTTGGTGCAATTTCTCTAAACTTTCACTCTTTAATTATCATATTTATATTGTTTATTGCTTCTGTTTTGATTGAGTGTTTAGAATTACATGTTATTAGGTAAAACAATTTCAATTTATAGTTTTACTTTGTATACCTAATTCACCTCCTTTTAGGTGTTTGTGTTGTCTTAATCCTAGAACAACACACAAGTAACATGACATAATAGCTATATGTTAGGATAAATATTAAGGTTTCTAAAGTAGTCTTCTATGAAATTCTATATTCCTATAGCACTTCTAATAAAGCATCATGCTAAGTTTTAAGATTATTTTAAACCAGTTTTTGAATGTTAAGGATCAGAGTTTTATTGGTTGATTATGTTTACCTATTGACTTGGATATAATATGGAGTAGAATGGACTATTTTGAATCCATGCTCCTGTGTAAATTGTTTCATATCCTCCCTAGTAAATACTGATTTTTAGTTAGCAGTAATAGTTTATAGGAGTCCAAACATGTGGATGATTTGTTCTTTGATAAATTTGATATTTGTTTCTTGATTGATCGATTAATAAGTGATAGCTTTAACATATCCAGTGAAGTAATCCATAGCTATAAGGATATAGTTTTGTCTTTTTAATCAAGGTAGGTGTATTTTGCCAATAATATAATCATTTATCCTCTAAATGATTATGACTTAACCACTATATTAAGCTCAATTGATCGTATATTTTGCATTGAGCCAAATTGCTAGCATTATTAACACTCTTTTACTTAACTAATACAATTCTTGGTTATACTTGGTCAATGCAAGTCATAGCTCATGATTAACCACCTTATCTTAATTCTCGATTGTGTTATGGACGTGAAAAAGAAAAATATTATTTGTTTTTATCAAAATCCTCTTTGTTTTTTTTTTTAATACCTCAACATTTGATATCTTGTTAACACGAAAATGATAAAAAAAAGTTAAAATTATGAAATGACTGAGAATTGACTTAATTGTGTCAAGAATGCAGTTTCCTTGAAAATTCTTATATTTTTTCACTTTTTATATTTTAAAACTAAAATAATAAAAAAATGATCAAAACAAGAGTTAATATCAAGTTACAATGAAAACTCATTAAAATGATAAGAAAAATATTAAAATAAAAAATGGTCTAATTGCGTCAAAAATGTATTTTTCATGGAAATTTTTATAATTTTACATTTTTTTTAAACAAAATAATAAAAGAAGTAATTGAAACAGGGGTGAAAATCAAGTTACAACAAACTCATTTTGTTTTATATAGTATAAAAGTAAATATATAAATTTGTTTAGCAGAAAGATTGAATAGATTATAGTTATGGATAATAAAATTAAATAGTAATTATTGAAGGTTAATTGTAGGTGTTTGAATACAAAACATGAGTAAAAAAAAAACAAGGTTTAAATATGAGCGTTTGGTTGCTTTCCAAAAATGGACCCGATCCAAATTGAAGGAGTCCAACTCTGTTTGCCTCCGAACCAGAACCCAAGGGATCCAATGGCGTCTGTTTGATACTTGATAGCCACCCGGCAAAACAATACGTCACGTCTTCGATTATGATATGCGTGTGAGAGAGATGTGATTTAATGTGAACAGGCAAGAAGAGAAGAGAGGAGAAGCCAATACTTTTATAAAATCTGGTGAGTAATGTGAGAGAATCTTGTTTGATTTTGCTAAAATGCTAGGCAGTCATCAGATCTCATTGTGTTTCCTCTATCAAAATGAAGCCACCCCATATCCATAATGGATTGATCTTTTACATTTCTTTCTTTAGTTTTGATTATGAAATGCTAGTGAGAAGGGTTGTTTTTCTTTTTGGTCTTCTTCAGATTTATCATAGCTTTGAAACTGAATGGCTTCCTTTCGTTCATTCTCGGCCTTCTTTCGCAGTTTATAGGTGACGACACAATGGATCCTGACCCATCTACTCAACCTCCTGTTGTTGAATCTTCTAACAAAGACTCTCGTAATCTGGAACAACATTCTATGGCTGCGGCCATCCGAAATCATAGTTCGAGTTCGAATTCGGAGACTGAAGGTTTTGGAATTTCTGCATTTTCTCGTTTTACCAGTGGCTTTGGATCGCTGCTTCCTAATACCGAGGAGAGTAGTCAAGGCAACACAACATCTACGCAAAGTGGTGTTTTTGAATCATTCACTAAAGGTTTGGTTGATTCGTCTCGAAATGCTGTGAAGGCCATGCAGGTCAAGGCGCGCCATGTTGTTTCTCAAAATAAACGGAGATACCAGGTAGCTCACCCATGTTGCTGCTGTTACTGACACGTTAATTTCTGTTTGAGTTATAGCTGAATAATGGATTTCATGGCAATTTAAATTTTTCTCACCACTCTGTTTTGTCTTAAAAGTGTTCGGCATCAATGAAAATGTATTCAAATTAGTTAGCTTACAAAGCCAAATCATTTACCGATGAGTAAATATTTAAACGGTCATAATATAAGCAAATCAAACTTGCCCTGTTGGTGGACTTGATTCTTTATTGTACATTTATTATCTTGTACCTGAAGATTGATCGATCAAAATCCTACATTTGTTTTTCATGTATTTATTTTCTGGATAGTTATTGCTTCTAATATTTTTCTCACAGGTCAGGTTATTGATTCCCTTGCCTTCTCTTGCATGAAACAGCCTAGCAAGCATTCTTCATGTTTTACTTTTGACATGCATATCTACGTTTTCACCAAAAGTAATGTTGATTGCATCATCACATATATACAGGAGGGAGGATTCGATTTGGATATGGCTTATGTCACTGAGAACATAATTGCTATGGGTTTTCCTGCTGGTGATATAAGCTCTGGACTTTTTGGATTCTTTGAGGTGAAAACATTTTCCAGTACGCATTCACAATTTCATTGTGAAGTTTAATTTATCTTCTAAACAATTATGAACTGAAAATCGATACAGGGATTCTATCGAAATCACATGGAAGAAGTGATAAAGTTTTTTGAGACCCATCATAAGGTATGACCTTGTTTTAATTTCTGACTAGATGCGTGACAGTAAGAGAATGTGGTAACAATTTATGAGGTAGAAGAAAAAACTGTCATCTATTTATATAAAAAGGTTCAAAATTTCTGATTGATTAGTTTAAACTGTAAAGTTAGGAACTTTGAATCTGGATGTACCTTAAAGATGGTGTGATTATGGAGTAATGGCTTTAGGTGCTGTTTGTTACAGTTCTGATCCTGAACAACCTGCGTTCTCTTTAAAATCACTGTCTTATACCAACCAATAGTCTTAGTCTGCTGTATTAGTTTCAGGATATATTACATCCATTGTTTTTGTATGCCTATTATGGTTCATGGATTCACCTGTAAAGAATCTGCTTTGCATTAAGCCAGGCTTTTATGTTTTGGAATCCCATTTTGCTGATATTATCATGATTTTTGTTCAGGGAAAGTACAAGGTATACAATCTTTGTTCAGAGAGATTGTATGATGCATCACGATTTGGAGGAAAGGTGTGGTTTTCCTCTTCATTTGTATTTATGTATTCTGATTGTCTTGGATATCAACATCAAAGCCTAACATTACAATGGATCTGAAAAAGATTAAAACTCTCTGCTGTCCAATCTAATTTGTTTGTTCCTGATATCAATGGCTCCCAAAAGTCATTCCTGGTTTTGTATTGATCTCAATACTGATTTTTGGTTACTTGTTATACAGACTGGAGGACTTTTTTTAATCTTCATTTGTAGATTAAAAACAAAATCCATTTATTAAAAACACTGTCAGCATAATTTCTTCCAGCAACACATTACCACTGTCCTGATGCTCTTGGTTATTATTATCATTTTTTTTTCTTAAAATTCTCTTGTTGGTGAGTTTTTAAGGGTTTCCTAGCTATTCAAGTCACGTGATAAGAAATAATTGACATCATGTTTGTTTCTGTTATGAAGAAATTGTAATGTATATGTTTTGTGGATGCCATGATATTGTAAACATATTTAAGAGATAAGAATTATCTTGGCTAGTATAAACTGTGACCTGTCAATGACAATATCTTTCCAAAGTATTAATTTTGATTTTTTATGTTTAGGTATAATTGAAATCTATTGCTCCCAAAATGGAACAGTGTTAAAACCTTTTAGGTGATATACTATTCTGCCGCCTTGCATGGCTGTTTGAATTTGAATAACTTAGTCAATAGGGGTTGAGGGTGGGATGGACCAGTTTAACAATGCATTAATTTTTTTTTCAATATTTGTATTTGGGATTTTTCTAAGTATTTCTTTCAGATCTTTTCCAGGTAGCGTGCTTCCCATTTGATGACCATAATTGCCCTCCTCTTCAACTAATAACATCATTTTGTCAAAGTGCATACTCCTGGTTGAAAGAAGACATTCAAAATGTGGTGGTTGTTCATTGTAAAGCTGGAATGGGCAGGACAGGTTTAATGATATGTAGCCTTCTCCTTTTCCTTAAGGTGCCTTCCGGTATTTCATTAAGAATCTCTCTGCTTAGAGAAACTCAGTTGTTTCCTTTGTTCTGTAGGTTTCTTTTCTTTCAATCATATTCTTATTTCATTTTCCTTTTCTGTGCAGTTCTTCCCAACTGCTGAGGAGGCCATTGAATACTTCAACCAGAAAAGATGTGTGGATGGGAAGGCTCTAGTTCTTCCAAGTCAGATTGTTAGTGAATTTCATTTTTGTAATGCTTGTTAAGGAGTGTGTTTTTGTGACTTTGATGGGGTTGCTTTTATTTGCATTCCATGAAAGTAATTATTTTCTGCTATAACCAGAGGTATGTCAAATACTTCGAGCGGATCTTAACATATTTCAATGGAGAAAATCAGCCCGAACGAAGGTGTAACTGTGGTCCCTCTTCTTTAACACACTTTTTAAAAGTTAGCTTTACTTGGTTACTCAAGTTGTCATTGACAGGTGCATGCTTAGGGGATTCCGGCTTCACCAATGTCCGTATTGGATAAGGCCCTCTATTACTATCTCTAACAACAGTGGTATGCTTTTTCCTGCAGCAAATTCATCTTTCCACCAGTTGAGCTGCATTGGAGATGTCTCAATGATCACATAAACATGCATGATAACAAGTCCTACTCATAGAGTCGTTCATTTGTCAATTATTTTTATTGTACTTGTAATGTGTTTGCCCCATAATGTCCCTGACACATTCTGACCTGCCTACATAAGTGATTTGGCTTTGTGTATAAATATGTTTACTAATCTTCAAGCAAAACCCATTTTAGTGCTAACACTGATTTTACTGCTTTTGTTTGTTATCACTAAAATTTGCAATAGAAGACTTGTTTTATGCGAGGAAGGTTTTATTATTACATGATACTTTTTCTTGTCTCTTGGTTACTCGTGTATGGATGATAGCATAACCAGAGATGCTTTTCCTTATTTCTCACAGGGATTCTGTTCTCAACCAGAAACCATCCAAAAACCAAGGATTTAATGGTAGGTATTTATTGAATTTATTTGGCTATGGTCTCAATTGTTGGTGTTATTTGTTACTTTGTCCAAACTAATTTTAAATTTCTCATCAAATTTTCTCAAACACACTTCCGCAGCCAGAAGATTTCTGGATCCGTGCACCTAAGAAAAAGATGGTAGTTTTTGCTCTACCAATGGAGCTAGGTCTAACAGAGCTGGCCGGGGACTTTAAGATCCATTTTCATGATCGCCAAGGAGATTTCTACTGGTTTGTGAACATCCACACATTAAACATGTATCTGTTCGCAACTTAACATTTGTGAAGAAATAAGCTGAAAGAATTTACCTCTATCCAATGCACTCTAATCAATTGATAAGCCAAAATTGATAAATTTTTTCTCGTCATTAATGTTTACAGGTCCCATTTGCTTGCTTATAGCTTTGTTATTCATAACTCCAATTCTTGAGGATTAATTCTTTTTTTTCTTTTTTTTTCATAATTCAGTTGGTTAAATACTACGATGACAGAGAATAGAAAAATTTTAAATGGCTCTGATCTTGATGGTTTTGACAAGGTATTTAATAATTCAATCTTTCTGGTCTACTTATTTAGTTGTTACATCATGCAGCAAGAGATAGATAGCTTACTCTATTTCTTAGACTTGCTTTTGATGATTTTCTGGCTCTTCTTTGCAGAGAAAACTGCCTTCTCCAGGTTTCCAGGTTGAAGTTGTGATGGTAGACTATGATGGAACTTTACCTGCAAGGTCTGAAGTTGATTCGGCCTGCAAGGGATCTGATGTTACTAGCTCAGGTCATGTTGCAGCCACAGATGGTGGAGTTGCAGGCCATTCCAACAGAAGTGACATAGCTGAGAATGATGATGTATTCTCAGACAGTGAGGGAGAGGAAACTGGGGTTTCAAAGAGCAAGCAAGCTCAAGCTGCTTCTGGAATTGGACTTGCTCATCCCGATCATGCATCTAACACCACAACAGAACAAATGAGGAACTTAACACAAGCAGCTGAGCAACTGTCACTCAGAAGTCATGAACCTTCACAGATAAATGCTTCTAAGGAACCAACTGCCGGCGGGGCTGGGAACCCTGCCCCTGGCATCGAGATCCGTCACCTGGACTCTGGAGGAGCCAGTGACATCAAAGCAATTGCTGCTGATGCATCTGTTTTCACTTTCGGAGATGAAGACTATGAAAGTGAGTGACGCATTGTAAGGTTTACCCCTCACGTGAGTAAATTGTGAGGATCTGCAAATTCGCAAGTTAGATAAGTATATTGAATTCGTTGTTTTCGTTCCCTTAATTTGTTATGTCATTAACCCTGAAAGTTTGTACCATTTTCCTTGCAGCAACAGCATATTGCCTCAAATCTCTCCTTTTGACTTCTGTTTCCATTACTCAATTATGTTGATGAAGGCTTTTGATACTGCTTGACGAATGCGTCATGAATTGGCCAATACATATTCAAGTCTTGAAGTTAATCTATTGATTCATGAAAAGGAAGTTTCTTCATGTTTTTTCCAAATAAATGCATGACCAGACCAGTTAATATATACAAGCACTAGTCACAGGGATTGCCAAACAGGAAATTAAAGAGAAATTAATTTCCATTATCGTGGGACAGGAAAATTCAGAGTGATGATGCCAGTTTTTATAAATACTGGCGTAGGTTTCCTCCTTTAGGGCCTAAAATTTCTGGCTAGTAATGGCACGCGCTCGCATTTGAGAAAAATTTGCAGCTATAAATAAGATATTCTGACGTCATTTATTTTTGGAAACTTAATTATACAGACGCATACTTCCTGATCCAAAGAAGTAGGTTATACATGTCCATATCACCATATCTAATTAAAAATCGCATAAATCCCTTTCCGAATATTCTTAGAACACTTCTCCATCTACTTTTATCACCTTATTACAAAGTTCACGTAAATTAAACATATATAATAATTTAGGTTGTGCTGAGAAATTAACATTAATTAATAAAAATTTAAAAGAGCTTGTGAATTCACTGATAATATCTTCCTCACAAAGGCACTGTTTATTAAATGTTATGGTACTTTTTCTTCTTTTTTTTAACGGGGCTTATTTTTTTAAGCTTTTTTAATTTATTTTTTTTTTAATTTTATTTTTTAATATTGGACTTATTAAGAATAAAGCTTCATAATTTGTTTCGATTTACTTTCTATTAGATTATCTTGTTCTTGTGATTCGAGTCGTGGGTTTGATGAGTTGACTCGAGTTTTTTTATTGATTTTTTTTTAAATTTCATCTTTTAACATTTGACTGATTAGGAATTGAGTTTCATAATTTGTTTCAATTTGTTTTCTATTGGGTTATCATAATCTAATAACCTGATTTGTGAGTTTGATGAGTAAACTCGGGTTGACTTGGGTAATTTTTTTATATCCTTTTTTAATTGATTATTTTTTAATTTTATTTTTCAACATTGGGTTGATTGAGAGTTAGGTTTCATATTTTATTTTAAATTATTTTTTATGGGGGGTTTATCCCACTCTGATGAGTGATGAAAGTGGGATGAAAAGAAAATAAATGATAGTACAAAAAGGAAAGTGATAGTGTAAGCATCAGTTAAAAATCGATAACATTACTGTGAAAATGATAATAAGCCTGATAAATAAATAAGGGTGGAAAATATAAAATAAATATATTTTAAAAAATAATTGATATAATTTATGTAAAGATTGAATAAGAAAATTCAGTTTTTTTAAACAAAAAATCACAAACTGACAGGTTTTATAGTAACGTGTAGAACTTTCAATTTGATCAAGCTTGAGAGGGTGAAAGTATTAGAGATAATTCATGAAATTAAAGGGTTTTGGGTGATTTGAAACACAAATCTTCAAAGGAAAAAATAAATTTGAGAGAAAAAAATGAAAGATTGAAAAGTTAGAATATAAAACATGAAGAGAGGAAGCTTGAAACCAAAAGAGAGGAAGGTTGCATTTGAAAAAGAGGAAGAAGAAATGGAGGAAATGGCTTTATAAATTCACTTAATCTTGCTATAAAAAAATATGGGTAATTGATTCTTACGCTTTATTTTTCTTGTTTTGATGAGAAGTTAAAAGAACTAAAAAGTTGGTGTGTTATATGATTTGAGCCAGGGTTTAAAAAGTTGAAAGTTGGATGTTTTGTTGGTTTAAATGTGATAATTGATTGTGAATGATATTATTGATGCTTGAAAAGGTGTTAGAAACCAAAAATTTTCATGGAGGTTAGATGCCATGATTTGGCCAAAACTTTTAGAAAATGAATGATAAAATTTTCTTGTAATGGTTAGTTGAAATTATGTTGACATCATGTTATATGGCCATGTATAATGTTATTAATATATGGAAACAAGAAGGGGGGAAAAAAGAATCCAAGAAGGTTATAGTCTTAGATTTGGCTGAAACTAAGTAATAAGGGTGGAGTTGATTTGAAGTTCTTGATTAAATGGCATTGGAATAAATACATAACGCTGAAAAGATGTGTTTTAAGAATGGATTACGTGAAAATTTCATGAAAAATGTCAAAGAGAACTTTGATTCTCTTATTGGGGTGGTTCGGTCAAATGGGCCATTTAAGGAGGAGAATAGATTAACTTAAACCACGTATGTAATTGTCATTGAAATGTACTCTTGAACTTAGTTTTGTTAAGTTATGTCAAGTCATGGAATAAATTTCAGGAAAAATCCACGGGTTATTTTGAATGTAGATTGACCATGAATGTTTTCACTATTCAACTTCTAGCTAAATTTAAAGCTTGAAAATGATTTAATTTGGAATTGGTTTTTTCATGAAAATTGTAGATATGGATGTTAGCTTAATGAAATTGTTCCTGATTAAAATTGAATTATATAACTTCAGATATAAGCTAAAAACTAAGTAAAGGTTTAAATTAACATAACTCTGGAGAGATTTTTAGTGCTATTATGATTATTGATTTTGAGCTTTAAAATGATGGATTGTGGAGTTACTTTCTTTATAAAAGTTATGCATATGAATGTTCACTTTCAAATGAGAATGTTATTAATTAATTTAGAGTTATATAACTCTATATATGAGCTAAATACTAAGGAAAGGTCCAGACCAATATAGAACTGGATAAATTTCTTATGCTACTGTAAACACTAGGTGTTTCTTCCTTTATGATAGTTTTAGCTCTATATCTTAACTTTTCATAAAGACAAGTCACGCTTAAAACCAAGTTCTAGAACTTTAGTTACAATAAAAACACCAAACAATGTTTGGGGTTAGGTGGATTGAACGAGTTAGGACTAATCAGTTTCTAATATTTGCTTGGAATTGTTGTTAATTGAGGGTTCTAACATTTGAGTTGATAAGAATAAATATAAACATGAAAAATATGTATGTATATGGGATTTTAAGGATTTTCCTTGTTAATAGTTTGAAAATAATAATTGAATAATAAGTGAATTCAATGTATTAGATGCATTGTTGATGATAATTATATCCCCGATGATACAATGAAGACTATGAGAACATGATAATAGCACAGAGCAGTAACACGTACACAGGCTCAAAGTAGGTGCACTGCATCTTTTTTTGCTTATAGAATTTCTTAAGCTTTTAGAATTGTAAATTCTTTAAATATGAATGTATTTATATGAATGTTAATATTAAGAAAAGGTTGATTGACTAGTTGCCCTGAGTGGAGTTAGTAATGTCAATGTGACTGACTATCAGGTTATTAATGAGTTACTTGAGTGAAATTCGATAGTTGTTATATGAAAATGAGTTTATGCATTTATATATAATGTCTTGATTTTAATTAACAAAGTGAACTTGATACACACACACACACACACACACACACACACACACACACACACACACATGTAATTGTCAAAATATAAATTTCATGGAAAGATTAATTTGACTAGATGTCTTAAGTGGAGCTAGTGGAATTATCGAGACTGATGACCGAGATGTTTAATTGACTAACTACCTTGAGTGGATCTAGCAGTGTTAGTGAGAATAATGACTATGATATTTGATTGACTAGTTGTATTGAAGGAGCTAGTGACATTAGTAAGACTAATGACTGAGACATTTGATTAATTAATTGCCCTGAGTAGAGCTAGTAGGGCATAAATGAGACCGATGATCGAGATATTTGATTTGACTAACTGCTCTGAATGGAGCTAGCGGCGTCACTTCATATGATTGTCGGGATACTTGATTGACTGTCTGATTTGTCAACATTTTAAGGAGAATAATTGTATAAGACAAGATGTTGGTTTATATAAAAAATAAGGAAAAATATATCCTTGAGGTTTATGTTAATGAGCATGAGGAAGAAAGTGTAATTGCATGAAAAAACCTGAAGGTTAGAGGAACTCATTTAATAATTGGATAATAAGAATATAGGGCATATTAGTAAACATAACTTCATAGTGTTAGAGGCTAATTAAGCAAACAAATTGTATTTATGTGTGGACTGAGTTTGAAAAGGGTTTTGACAACCTAAATGAGTTTGAACCAATTATGGTTAATGATCTAAATGTATTAAAATGTTGACTGTTTCAGCAGCGATTTTATGTGTGATTTAAGGCTATTTTAATAGTGTGATGTATAAAGTTTAAAAGTTATCTTTGGAATAACATTGAAGATACATTAAAGGAGTTGTTTAACAACTCAATGGAATATTTGAGGACTATTTTAGGGTTACTAGGTAATAAAGATATAATATTTTAAGAAAATATTGAGTTAGTTTTCAAGGTATTGTGCTAGAAATCGATACGTTGATATAATAAATAATAAGAGTAAGATATATATTAATTAAAAACTATTGGGAACTGTAGGATTACATATAAAATGGTACATGTTCTTTAGAGAATCGTGTGATATATACCTTAAGGAGAGATTTACTTTCATCTTGACATGATGAAGGCAGATGATTTCACAAATAAATATCACGGGTGGTGAACTATTGAGAGAGAATGTCTACTCTTGACTTGTGTTGTGAATGGATAAATTATAATGTTTCTTATATGCATAATTGTTAATGTTATTTATTGTAGAGTTAGAATGTATTTATTATATGGATTGGGATGGATTACTTGATGGAGTAGAGGATGTTTACTCTTGATTTGTGTTGTGAATGGATAAATTACAAGATGATTAGACAAAACAAGGCTGTGATATTGATATGACCGTAAATGACAATAACTTAGGAATATCTTGTTTTAAAGAAAACTCTGTCTGTAACACCTTGGTTTAAAAAAAAAAACATGATAATTAAATTAAATTAGAGAAAATATAAATAAGGTAAAAATAATAAAATAGGTGAATGTAGTACTAATCGTTAAAAAAGTGAACTTGGTGGAAGAAAATAAAGATATAAAACCAAAGGAGAGGTCAATGTGCAAATAATAAAAAACTAGTGGTCAATTTATAAATGACTAAAAAGTGAAGGTCAATATGCAAATAATAAATTATTAGTGGCCAATGTACAAAGTACAAAAAAAAATGTGGGTCAATATGCAAATAATAAGAAAATGGCATTGTAAATACTTTATTCTCTTTTATGCCACCGACCACAAGGAGAAAAAAAAGGGAATTAGGATTATTTGATTTTTTTTTTCTTTCATTTCTTGATGAAATCTTTAACAAAAGGCTAACTTGGAGTGATTAAAAGAGTCAATACATGATTACAAAAAAAGTAGGACTACTTGAGTGGTTATGAGAATTTAAAATTTGAGAGTTAGGATTTTGAAGAGATTAAAAGAGACTTATGTTGTTCTTACAATCTTCACTTGACTTAACATCCATTTAAGGTAAGAAACTTAATTAAAGAGTTTAATTTGGGTGAACAAGAAATTTTTAAATGATGAGTATATTAGTGTTGTGAAGAAATTTAAATTTAGAAAATGGACTATTTTTGCAATTATCATATAGAAAAATAAAGAAGAAATTGTATTCAAATTTTGGGATTGTTATAATTGGTATCAAAGCCTTGATTTGGGTTCATGATTTATTATAGAAAATGATGATGTTGAATTGTTATAGGATGGTTTGCCCAAGGCATGGTGTGAGGACGGATTCCACTTCGGTATGGAGGAGAGTTCAGGTTATGGATTAGGAGGTTCAGGGGGAGAATCCCTTGGTAGATACCGCCTCTCATGTGCCATCAACATTTATTCGGTCGAGGTAGAAGAAGTCATCTGGACTCCAAGGTGATACCACTTTTAGACAAGCTTGGGTGTTACAACCAGAGAGATCATACCATCAAAGGTAAGTGATTGTGCCTCCACACGTGGCACCCACGAGAGCTCCTACTCTATTTACTAACCCCATTTTCCTAGCATAATTAGTGAAGGCAATAGTTGACACTATAAATAGTACATCAACCCTCGTAGCCTCAGTAGCTCCAGTGGTCATGGTAGCCACAAACAATGTGGTTACCCTAGTACGGATTGTGAAGAGTATAAGAGAGATGGGATGTGAAGTGGATTAAAAAGGTTGAGAAGACCTTGTTTTAAATAAAAGTGTTAGATGATTTACAAGTGGACTATACCGCTAAGTTTTATTATTAGATACAACAAAGTTATGGTGGGAGACTGCAATCAAAGAGGGCTATAGAGTTACATGAAGTGATTATAGAGTAGAGTTTGAGAATTAATTTTATTCTAGATATCACCATAAGATGAAAGAACATGAGTTTTTAGCTTTGAGGCAAGATGACATGTCGGTGCTTGATTATGAGAGGAGGTTTAATGACCTCTCTATATTTTCCCTACATTATGTTTTTACGGAATAACATATGATTGAGAGATTCTAAGATGGTTTACTATAAGATTCAAAACAGGGGTTGATTGCATTACGATTTAAGATGATGAAAGATCTAATAGAAGCAGTTTAGGCTTTAGAAGAGTGTGTTAGGGAGGATCAGCAAGGCCAATTTGGGTTTGGTAAAAGAAAGGATTTTAACTCTTCGAGTAAACCTTTTTAGACCATCTCTTTTTAAAAAAGACAGATAAAGACAGTTTAGCCAATTCAAAAAGAGAAGAGGGGATACAAGTTAATGAAGATTAGTTGTTAGGCCTTTTCAGAGTATAGATGGAGGATCAATTGGGGGTAATTGAACCCTAAGGACAGTTCTGCTGGAGAAGTTTCATAACAAAGGATCGTTACTTATCCTCATTGTGTTAGATGTGAGTAGTGGCATCCCGAAGACTATTCTACATCGCTAAGTCAATGTTACATTTATTGACGAAAGGGATATAAATGGTAGGACTACCTATATTTAGGTTGTGGATGTTAAAATAATGGAGGTCAAGAATATTTTAAAAAGGATTTCCCTTGAAAAATTGAGTATGTCTAGGATTAGAGACAAATGATGCAAAGTTATCAACAATTAGTCATTCTGAATAAACTCACTCAACCAGTACAGTCTAGAACGAGTGGTAATAGAGGTTAACCTCGGGAAAAAGGGGAGAGGACCTAGGGTAGAGTGTTTCACATAACCCATGAGGATGTTTGAGCTGCCCCTAATGTAGTAGCAGATACTTTACTATTAGAAATCATTATATTTATTTATTTTTATTGATCCTGGTGCTACACATTCTTTTGTAGCAAGAAAAATTGAAAGTAAACCAAATATACAACCACTTAAACTAGAAAATAGGTTTTAAATTAGCACACCTTTAAGGGCTATTGTATTTATGAATCATATATACACGAGTATTAGGGTTACTATTGAAAGGCATGATATGGTAGCGAATTTAATGCCATTAGAAATGGTTGGTTGAGTACTTATAAGGCATAAATGGATTGCTTTACTAAGAAAATGACTTTTCAAGGAATAGATAAAAGGAGAGTGATCTTTAAATAAGAGGAAGGTCCTGCTGAATTGTGTGATTTCGACTATAATGACTAGAAAGTTGTTGAGGAAAGAATGTGTGGCTTATCTTACTTATAATAGATTCAAAAAGAGATGGGTAAAGCTGAAAAATCTTCCCATTATTAAGGAGTTTTTCGAATGTGTTCCCGGAAGAGTTACTAGGATTTCGCCTAAAAAGAAAAGTGGAGGTTCCTTTTAATATATTACACAGTGCCTTTCTTATAGCTCAGCCATCGTATGGAATGGCACCAATAAAAGTAGTTGAGTTAAAAATTCGGCTACAAGAATTACTATAAAAAGGTTTATACACCCAGGTAATTCATCTTGGATAGCTCTAGTCCAATTTGTGAAGAAGAAAGAAAGGACTTTTAGACTCTTTGTAAATTATAGGTAGTTGGATAAAGTAATAGTGAAGAATAAATATTTATTTCCACATGTAGATGATCTGTTTGACCAACTCAAAGGAGTCAGGGTATTTTCAAACATAAACCTAAGATTAAGGTACCATTATTTAGGATTAAAGAGTAAGATGTGCGTAAGACTACATTTAGTATGAATTCCTAGTAATGTCATTTAAATTGACCAATGCATCAACACTGTTTATGAAAATGATGAATAGTCTTTCAAACTTATTTAGATAAGTTTATGTGGTATTTATAGAGATATTTTAGTCTATTCAAACTCATATTTAGAACATGAGTAACAATTAAGACAAGTATTGCAAATTTTAAGGAATCATCAGTTGTATGCCAAATTAAGTAAGTGTGAATTATGGATAAAAGAAGTGGTTTTTCTAGGAAATGTTATATTTGCATAAGAGATATTTATGTATTCGAGGAAGGTTGAAGCTGTGATGAAATAGGAACAACCCACAAATGTAACTAAAATTCATAGTTTTCTGAGTTTGATAAGATATTATAAAAGACTTATTGAGGGGTTTTCTATGATAGAAACCCCTTTAAATTGGTTAGCCTGGAAAGATGTTAAATGACAATGGTCAAGAGTTTGTGAAGAAAGCTTTTAGGAGTTGAAAATAAGGCTTACCACTTCCCCCAATGTTAACCTTCCCCATAAGATTTGAAGGATTTATAGTCTATAATGATGTGTCTAATAAAAGACTTGGTTGTGTTTTAATGCAACAAGAGAGAGTATCAAGACAATTGAAATCTTATGAGGTTAATTACCCAGTATATGATTTAGAACTAGTCGTCGTAATGTTTACCCTAAGTGTGTGGAGGCATTATCTGTATGGATCCTAACTTCAGATTTTCACTCATCATAAAAGTTTGAGGCATTTGATGTCATAAAAAAAACTAAATATACAAAAGAGAATATGAGTGGAGTTAATTAAGGATTATAATTATGTGATAGATTGTCATCCAAGAAGGGTGAATGTTATTGTTGATTCACTAAGTTGCAAAAACAAAGCAGTGTTGGATGAGCCAATGGACTAGCACAAGAAAAAATTAACAAAGTTAAAAAGTATCAACTTCTAATTGGAAGTTGGATATGAGGGATCCTTGCTAACCCAATTAAAGGTGTGGTCTGTATTTTGAGATGGAGTACAAGAAGCTCAATGAAAGGATATTAAAGTAGATAATGTAAGAAGCAAGGTGAAATCATGAGTTGAAATTCCTTTCTAGATCTTAAAAGATAGGATGATAGTAATGAGCAAACAAATCAATTTACCTGATAACAAAGTCTTTAAAGGTGAAGTGTTAAAGGAATCCCATAAATCCAGGTTTGTTATACATCCAAGAAGTTCTTAGATATACAGAGATTTGAAAGAATTTTATTGGTGGTCAAATTTGAAGAAAAAAATGTCTAAATATATAGCTAAATACAGTGTGTGTTAGTGGGTGAAGGTAGAATATCAAAAGCTAGTGAGGCCTATGCAACCACTCCTAATTCCCGAATGGAAGTTGGAGAATATCACTATGGATTTTGTATCGGGATTACATAGAGGAAAAAAAGGTAATGATGTTGTTTGGGTCATTATAGATCATTTGACAAAGTTTGTGCTTTTCTTGCCTATGAAAATGATAGACTCTGTTGATAAATTGACATTGTTGTATGTAAACATGGTAGTGAGATTACACAGGGTATCGGTTTCAATTGTTTTAGATCAAGATTTCAAGTTCATTTCTTGTTTGTGGACTAGTATTCGACATGTTTTAGAGACAAAATTAAATCAGAGTATTGCTTTTCATCCTCAGTTACATGTACAATCTGAAAGGAAGATCCAAATGCTGGAAGATTTATTGAGAGCATGTATATTGAAGTTTGGAGGTAATTGGGAAGACCATCTTCTTCTAGTAAAATTCACCTACAATAATAGTTATCACACCATGATGGGAATGGCTTCATATAAAGCTTTATATGGAAAAGGATGTTGAACACTAGTGTGTTGGGAGGAGGTTAGTGACACGAAAGAGATTGGGCTAGAACTGGTACAGGTTACCATCGAAAAAATTAAGACTATAAAAGATCAGATGAAGGCGGCCCAAGATAGGCAGAAGAGTTATATAGATAATAGGAGGACATCTCTTGAGTTCAATACAGGAGACAATGTTTTTAAAAGTTGCATTGTGAAAACACATGCTATGTTTTGGCATAAAAGGAAAGTTAGCACCAAGATACATCAAATCTTTCAAGGTTGAAAAGAGAATTGGACTTGTAGAATATAAAGTAGCCTTACCCCTACAATTAGCCAAGATTCATGATGTATTTCATGTCTTACTGCTAGAAAAAACCAAAGTAGATCATTCTCAAGCACTACCCTAGGTTCCCTTAGAAGTTAAGAAAGATCTAACTTTGGAAGTAAAACCAACAGGGGTGTTAGACCGAAGTGAAAAGGATCTTAGAAATAAAAAAAATCATATGAAAAGTATTATGGAGAAGCTCCCAAGTAGAGGAAGAGACTTGGAGAAGAATCAGAGATGAGGAGAAGGTATCCCGAATTATCTGTAAATTTAGGTACGATGTTTAAATTTTAAGGATGAAATTTTCATTAAGAAGGGGAGAATGTAACACCATAGTTTTAAAAGAAACCTTAACCCGATGATTAAATGGTTTAAATTATATTAGAGTTAATATAAACAAGATAAAAAGGTGAATATAGTACTAAATCACTAGAAAGGTAAACTTGGTGGAACAAAATAAATATGTAAGACTAAGGGCATAGTTTTTGAACTCAGCCCGGTCCAAGGCTTGAGTTCCGGGTTCTGACCGGATCGACCGGGTCAATTCTTTTTTTTTTAAATCAAAACGACGTTGTTTTAGTAACAAAAACAAAAGTCAACGGGTTGTAACCGGGTTTTTAACCGAGTATTGCCCAATCGCCAGGTCACCCCAGGTTTTGCCCTTCTCTATTTTTTCTTATACCCGACCCAGTTCCAGCTTGGGGTCAACCCGCCGGGCCGAGCCGGGTTTCAAAACTATGACTAAGGGAGAGGTCAATGTGCAAATAATAAAAGACTAGTGGCCAATGTACAAGTGACTAAAAGATGAAGGTCAATGTGCAAATAACAAGAAATGACACTATAAATACTCTTTTATTCTCTCTCGTGACACCAACTACAAGGATAAAGAAAAGGATTAGGGTTCTTTGATTTTTTTTTCTCTCACTTCTTAATGAAATCCTCAACAAAAAAGCTAACTTGGAGTGATTAAAAGAGTTAATAAGTGCAAATAATAAATGATTAGTGGCCAATGTACAAAGGATACATCTTTTTATTATGTATACTTTGTGATTATGAGTTGTGTTAAAGTGGAATGAATTTTATAATGTTTGGAAATGATTGTGATGTTGAATAACTATATATTTTGAAGTTGTCGGTAACTTAGTATAGTTTATAAACAAAGGAAATTCTACCAAAATTTCGGTAAAACTATTAAGAATTGAAATTGCATGATCCTTTAAAGGAATTTATTGTTATGTGTGTGTGTAATCACAATGTTTTTGCAATTATCATAAAGAAGAATTAAGAAGAAATTGTATCCAAATTCCAGGGTTGTTACGTTTGAATTTAAATATAGATTTAGTTAATCTTAAAGAATTAATAACCACGATAAGCAATTAATTATTTTTTAAAAACAATTATCCTATTTTTCATCGAGATCAAGGCTCAAAAACTTTTAGAATTATAAATTATTATATTAATAATAAAATTTATATAAAAAATATTTTGGGTGCAAAACTGATAATGTCTCAATGGTTTGATAGTATATTTTATGTTTTCCCTTTCTTTTTTAAGCATAGTAAACCCTTTTCTTTTTAAAAAAAACCACCATAGAAAAACTTTTTAAGTTTAAATATACATCAAAACATCATAGAAAAATATATTTTTCCCTTGTTCACATAATTTATAGATTACAGCTTTTATTTTTTATAATAAATTCAATAAACAACAAAAATAAAACTATAATTTATAATGAAAAAAAAGTTTCTATTGTTTTAATACTAAAAAGAACCTTTTTTGTTATTGAAATCTTATTTAACTAATAATTTTTTCTTTTTTTTGTTATTTTTCAATAACTTTTTTTTCTTTTAAAAAAGAATTAAAATGAAAATAAAATAGAATCTTGAACTAAATCGCTTGATCCCCAAGCTAAAAGGTTCAAAAAACACTAGGACAAAACCCCTATACAAGGCTGCCTCCTTGTTTTTATTTAATTTTAGTTTTTTTATTTTTTATTTCATACAGACAATGAAAGCAAATAGATTTCTACAAAATCAAGAACCAATTGAATGACAAGAAGTCTTGTCCCACAAAACATTAAAAACAAAGAAACAAATTACAAAGACCGATTGTCAATAAACACAACATTATAAAATTAAATAAAAAACTCAAAAAAAAATGAAAGTCAAGAGCTACAGGAAATCAAGCAGTTCTTTTAGGTTTTTGTTAATATAATCAAGTTGAACATCTCCTTTCTATGCAATTAAAAGCTACATAAACAACAAATTTAATTGGCAGGCAATCAAATCTAAATGGAAATTGGAAAAATAAAAAACGGTAGAAACATCCGCCTTGGTGACATCTACCTTGGGCCCCTACAAAATCCAGGATTTCTCTCAATCGCATTTCTTTTGCCCTGGTAATCTACTCTCTTTAGCAGCCTTGTCAATAGCAAGCAAGGTTTGATTAACTACCTCGTGAGCTGCAACAGACTTAAAAATGCAACTGACAATTCTTAGCGTTCCTTGTTCTTTTTCTTTTTCATTTCTTCCAATTTCCTTTTCAGTTCGGTTATGATCTTATCCTGGGCGGTGATTTCAAAATCCTTTGTTTTTATTTCTTGCTTCAGTCTTTCAATCTCTTTCAAGTGGTCATCACACTGATTTAACTCCTGTTTCTTCAGTTCTTGCTTCAATCTTTCAATCTCTTTCACGTGATCCTCACACTGGTCTATCTTTGGTTTCTTGGGATCGCTTGAATCCTCACCCTCAAAAGATCTCTTTTTCTGTGAAACATGGCTATCATGTGTCATTTTGCGAACCCGTATGCCAGCAGATCCTCCTGTGTCAAGTTGAAGTGCTACTAGTTTTTGTGGCCGGCCAGACGTGTCCTGAAATATGAGAACATTCATTCAGCATACCTAAAATCCGAAAATTTGCAGGCAGTCTCCCAAACAAGCACA
Source organism: Populus nigra (assembly GCF_951802175.1). Classification (NCBI taxonomy): domain Eukaryota; kingdom Viridiplantae; phylum Streptophyta; class Magnoliopsida; order Malpighiales; family Salicaceae; genus Populus; species Populus nigra. The sequence continues at coordinate 10,701,526 of NC_084865.1, read as the reverse complement.
GATTAGGTGCATGTATTCACAGAATTTGAATTCACTCATTCAACCATATTTAAGGCAAGGTTGCAGCGGAAAATAGAATCCCGCAGCAGAGCACAACAGCTCATGATGCTCTGTACTTGGTGGATCAAGAATGAACTGTTTGAAACAGAACTTATCTTCCAAAGACATGAAAACTAGCAGTAAACTAATACATGTATACATATTTAGATATGGCACAGCAACTAACACATACCTTTTCTAGGCTGCCAATCAAATTTTCAAATGCTTGGCATGCCTCTTCTGGATTCTTAAAGATGGCAAGCACAGAATATCCCACTCCCTGAATCACCTTATGTGTCTGCCACAAAATTATTCATTGCATTAAAAACTAAGCATGGAGTAGCATACAAAAGGGAATGAGCTCGATAAATCAAAATTTAATAATTCTAAGATTCAACCAAGATGCTAAAAGTTCACTATTGGCCACCAACAAACCTGGAGAAAGGCTGTCTGAGGTCAATTCATTCGAAATTGGGTAGGTTGGGAGGAATGCAATGATTCAAATTGTTTCTTACAGTTATCACACTAAATAGTGGATTCCTTTTCAAACCAATATTGCAAGATCCATACAATTTTGATAGCTTCTTCAGGTTTGCTACAAATGTGTTAAATATGGAGACATATCAAAATGAACTCTTTTCTCTACTTTCACATGCATGATTAAAATGGATGAGAAATAAAAAGCTTTGTCTCCACTGAACAATCATATCAGTAACTCTTTTTCATCACCATCATCATCATCATTACTTTGGTGCTGGCAAATGCTAATCAAGTCAAGATATTGTAAGATGGAAATTCTATGGACAAGCATAATGCAGTTGCTATCATGATGAGAAGCAGAGACAACATAAACAGCCCTACAACCTATAATTTACAATGAAAACAAGGTGACAGGTATTGAATACAATCACGTATTATCTTCTAAAGAAAAATTACAACCACATTATCATTATCATATAACTATTCCCGAGGTTGTTCACATGAATAACTTCATCAGAAGCCATTATTCTTCGAGCCCTAATGTTCTCTTAAATTATCCAGGTATTGAATACAATCATGTATTATCTTCTAAAGAAAAATAAATACACTCAACCTTGATTTCAATTGTATAGTTTGCAGGGAACAGTCTACGTAATTTTTCTCGAGGGACAGTAACTGGTATTTTGTGGAGAAGTAGCTTTGCCATTTCTATTTCTGGAACCTACAATTACAAAACAAACAAAAAAATCATTGATAAGCACATCAGTCAAAATTAGAAGTACACAGGAAACATACATTGTAACTTGCATCTTTCACATCTGGTTGAATCAATGGAATGTAATTATCAACTCCACGCTCGATCTTAGCAAGAACAAGTTTCATTGCAGCACATGCATCATCTAAGCAGTTGTGTGGATCACCTGCTTTGCGAAGTTCATAGCCCAGCACAGACTGTCAACAAATAGATGAAAAATCAGCCATGCATCTACAAACCACCAACAGTTGCTTTCTTTGCCTTCTGATGAATATGTGATGGTTCAATTTCTTAACTTTTATCATGGAAAGCACAGAAGCATGTATACACACAAGCAGCTTACCTTACACAAATTATTTAAGGAAGGTGAACGTCCATCTGAACTTTTGAAAATAAATGACGTATCAATCACTCTTGCATGGTCTATCTTTAGTGCTGTCAGCAATAAACAAATTGCAGAAGGGAGAGTGTCAATGTATGACCGCATTGCAACACAAGTTCGAACATCAGGTTCTATCATCATTTACCCAACCAAAAAAAGAGCTCAACATAATACCTTGTAGGTCATTATATAAACTATGGCCCACTAAAATAGTTCCCCTCGATAATAACTTCTTCATGGATATCTGTAAAATGCATGGATTAGCTTCAGACAAAGAAGACCAAATGACAATCTGATATAATAGGTCACCCATTAATGAACCTGTATATCTGCAAATGAACAAGACGCTCCATCCAAAACTTCAGCAGTAACTCCAGTAATCTCAGTTCTATAATCTTCAACTGGTTTGCATGGATTCACTAATTCATCAAGTTTTACCTGAGTGGATAAAGTCCAAAGTTACTGTGTTGAAAGGTGCCAAAATAATCATGTATATTTTATGGCTCAATCATTTACACTTCAGTTAGGCCTCAATGATTAAAAAATAGATCTCTGAAGGGCTTAAATTATACCAAACAAGCAAAAGCCAAAAAAAAAAAGGATCTTTTATACCTTTAAATCCGCATCCACCACACACACCCTCACTAAAGCATCGGTACCATCTTTACAGAGAACCATCTCACAATCAACAGCAAGCATTTTATTATATCTTAGCAGCTTGGGCTTTTTCCGGACCTTCGTTACTGCCCATCCCTGCTACATCATTTCCACAAGTTAACAAGAAGGCAAACCAAATTGACTATAAGCATCACAGCCACAAAGTGTCCAACAAGATTTAACTATAAGCATCACAGCCACACAATGTCCAACAACATTTAACTCTTATCGCAGACCTTCTCATACGATGGAAGTGCATACTTTGACAGGTAAAGTGGATGTTCAAGAGTTGAACGAACCAGCCTCTGCACAGCCACAAATGCAATACCCATGATTAAAACAGATCTACCCATGAGAAAACGGAGAAACACATTTAACAACTATAAGACCAATTGCTTGATGGACCATACCTGTTCAGGTGATTCATTTTCCAGAGATTCTTTCATAGTTTCTTTCAACATCTCACAATTCGAAAGCGACCGAAGCACATTATCAACAAACTGAAAACAGAAACATTGATAAAATTCAATATTCAATAACATCTATTTTAAAGAAGTGGTAATAAATTAATCACCTTCAGGCCATCCTCATCAGTAAAAGTTTGAAGAAACGCAACGAGTGAATCGCGTGACCTTCTCGCCGGATCACTAAAGCCAGACCCAAACTTCTTCTCATAAACATTTAAAAACTGCTTCCAGCTTCCTTGACTACCTCTCCTTCCTTGCTTTTGAGTTAACTTCACCACTTCAGCAAGCACCTGTTTCACATTTCTTTTTATTAGAAAATGAAAATACTACTTTCATAACAAGCTCAATATCTGCAAATTGCTAGCCTTAGGTGAAGTAAAATCAAAATCAGTACGTTTATGAGTACGGAGACGGGGACGGAAGTTACCTTATCCGACGCGGCGGCTACTCTGTTGGCGAGGAGGTTTTTGTCCATGATTTTTCCGAGGAGAGAAACTAAGGGAGACGGAGGAGAGAGGCGGCTCGAGATATAATAACGGACCGGAAAGGAAGGGTTTTAGAGTTTGGGGGGTTTTCGATTCTTTGGTGTTTAAGTACTGTTTTGTACTGTAATTGTTGCGGTCGTTATTTTTAAAAACAATATATATTAAAATATTTTTTTATTAATTTTTAAATTTATTTTTAATATTATCAAATTAAAATAATCCCAAAATATTAAAAAAATTAATTCAAAAAAATTAATTTAAAAAAAAACACAGTATTATTACACAAACAAACATTTCATTAAAAACTTTAAAGTCAAATACCTATTCCTTTTAATTTTGGCTATTATGCAGTAGAGTTCATCATTTTCGGTTCAGCTCGGTTTTTATAAAAAACAAACAGTAACCAAACCAAAATTAAAAAAAACTGAAACCGGTTCAAAACGATTGATTTCGGTTCGGTATTTTAGGACGAAAACCGGTTCAAACCAGATTGGCTCGGTTTTTCTGGTTTGGCTCGATTTTTTCTGGTTTTGGCTCGGGTTTTTCCTGTTTGACTAGGTTTTTTTGGTTTGAGCTAGGTTCGGTTTGGTTTTTTTGATTTTTTGCTTATAAAACCGAAACCAAATTGAACCGAACCGGCCGGTTTTCTCAAAATTTTAATCGGTTTTTTTTACGGTTCGTTTTTCAGTTATTTTTTTTCCAGTTTTCTCGATTTAATCGGTTTTTTGGTTTTTTTGTTCACCCCTATTATGTAGTAGTTGATTATTGTTTTAAGACAATAAAAAGATAAAGACAATAAAACAAAAACTTTTTTTATTAAAAAGAAAAAGAAAAGATATAAACAAAAATTTATCTCAAGGATAATTTTTAAGTAAAGTTTTGTATTTTCAAAACATGAGGTATAAAAAAGATATGTTTTTAAAGACAATATTTTTTATTTTTTATTTCTAAAATATCCTTGTAAAAAATTCTCAATTCCAAAATTATCTAAATAAAACATGTAAAGATAAAAATGATTATTATCATAATTTTAAAACTCAACTCTGGAGTCGATCCGAAGTAAGGCCCGGGTCATAGACCGAGTTATATTAATAGACAGGAAATGAAGGGTTTTAGAGTTTGGGGGGTTTTTGATTCTTATGATGTCTTAGATAATATTTGGTATTGTGGTAGTAGTTATTTTTTAAAGTGATTTTTACTTGAAAATATATCAAAATAATTTTTTATTTTTGACATTACTACACCAAAACGATTTAAAAACATGTAAATAAAATTAATTTCAAGCAAAAAAATTTAATTTTTTTCAAAAGCATGGTGCTACCACAAAAACAAACAATGCCTTAAAGACTTTAAAGCCACATGTCTATTCATTTTAATTTTGGCTACTAGGTAGCGTGTAGTTATTGCTTTGGGAACGATAAAGGGATGAAAACATTGAAAACATAAACATGTTTGGTTGAAAAGACAAAAATAAAGATATAAACATAAATTTTATCTCTCGGGTGATTTGTAAGTGAATTTTTATATTTCCAATATGTTTGATTGATATATCTCCAAAGACTATATTTTTTATTTTTTATTTCTAAAATATAATCGTAAGAAACTTTCAATTCTAAAATTATCTAACTAAAACATGTAAAGATAAAAATTATAATTACCATAGTTTTAAAACCTAATTCCAAAGTCAATCTAAGACAAAGCCCATGTCACTATTCAAGATCCAAGTCATAGACCTAAGTCAACATAAAAATAAAGTAATTATTATCATAGTTTTAAGAATTGGCTCGAGGATCGACTAAGGATAAGATCCGAGTTAACTTTCAGAATAAAGAATTTAGGGGTTTACCCGAGGCAAGTGTCTAGTCACGGATCAAGAGGGTCAACCAGCGTTGATCCAAGTTAAAGTAAGGATAAAAGTTTTTATTATCATGGTTTTAAAAATCAACTCCGGAATTGATTGGGGCAAGGCCCAGGTCACGAATTGGGAGGGTCAACCCAGATTGATCCGAGTCAACGTATAAATGAAAGTGATTATTATCATAATTTAAAACTTGATTCGAGAGTCGACCCAAGGTTAGGTTCAAGTCATAGGTTGGGAAGGCCATCTGGTTGACCTAAAACAATTTAAAAAATTATCAAAAGAACCTTGTTTTGACAAAAAAAAAATAACGGGTTCTTAACCAATGTTTTATCTCGAGTCGACCTAGTTTTTTTATTGGATAAGATCGAGTCAATTATTTGTCTATTTTTTTTCTTAAACCCAAACTAGTCCAGACCCTAGATCTGTCGGTTCTAGGTCAACCCATCAGGCCAATCTTGGTTTTATACTTAGAGTTATTATTATATTATTAATTTCAACCCTCAATATAAACTAAAGTAAAAAAATAATAATATCTAATTATCTTTTTAAATATGTAAGTTTGAAAGTAATACATATTAAAGATAAAATAGACTTTTTCATATTTTATTGTCTTATCCACCATAACTAAATAGGATAGAGAGAAAATCATTTTGTCTTGTATATCATTACCAAACATAATTTTTTATTGATTTTTTTTTATCTTGTCTCTTATATTTATTGTTTTTGTCTCTTCTCTCTTGAAACAATAATCCAACGATACATTAGTTTTATTGCTTACACAAAAAAGTAATGATATATTATTGTCTCTAAAGTTCACTATCATGGTTTCTAAAGTTCACAAGATTTTAAATAAGTCTTGAGATAATAAATATTATAAGATTAACATAATTTTTCATTGTAGTTTGGTCTTTAACTTAACTAGTTTCTTTACCATTGTATTCTTTCTTTATTTAATATTTCTAACAAGTTTTTCACGATAAATCTGTTTAATAGTTAATATTTAAAAGTATAATGATAATATAAAAAAATCACCAAATGATTCCCCTTAAAAAACAACTAAGGTCCAATTAAATTAAATAATTTGTTGAATTTCAATCTAATTTTATTATTTTTAGATTTTCATTATATATGGGGTAAAAAAATTAAAAATAATGACATGAATAGAAATTTTATAAATCATTTTGTTTAAAGAAGTCTTTTTATAGTTAAAATTATAACAATGACATTGTTTAATATTTTTGTAAATGATGTAATTTTTATTATTTTTAATAATACTTTCTGAGTTTTGATGGTTAAAATAAAGTGTTAATAAGGTATTATATAAGTTAGAGGTGATTCAAACAACTTATTTTATAGTATTATTTAAGTATTTATATGATGCATAAATAGACATAAAAGAAAAGGTGAAAAACAAAGGATAATGAAGTTTGTTACAAATTAAAACTTTCAAAGACTAAAAACTCCATGAATATGAGAAAACACCAAAAATATTTATTTTTTATTCATCCAATGCTCACTTGTCAAAATGATATTACAATCCTTGTTATATATATATAAACACTAGAAAACCCTATTAATTCCGAATAGAAAAATAATTCCCTTCAAATGAAAAAACTAGAAAAACTTAACAATACTACATAGAAAATAAATAAAATTTCTAAACTAAAAGATAAGAAATAAAAATATTTCTTTTCCCAAAAAGCTCCAGCATTAATCTCATTGGATTGAAATGAACTTATCTTTGAGTTTAAATTGTTCGTGGTATAAATGCTCCTCAGTTGAGAATCGCCCTCGAGTTCATATTGTCCTTCATCATGAAAACATTCAATATAAAATTTTCCAAACATAGCCTCCATTGGAAAACCAATTATCCTTTTGTGTATGGAGTGCCCCATCATAGATTCATAATACATTTGTACGAGTCTCCTCATCATGAATCCATAATACTTTTGTGTGAGCTATCACATCATAGCTTCCTAATACCTTTGTATGAGTTATCCCATCATGGATCCCTAACTCCTTTTGTGGCCTCTTTTATCATAGGTCCCACCATGATTTCCAATCACAACAAATAATAGCTAACCATAAGAAATTATTGAACTTTGATACCAATTAACACATCGGGGATCAAAGGATAACAAAGTTTATTATAAATTAAGATTTTTAAAGACAATGAATACCATAATCATGGGAAGACACCCAAATTATTTAATTTTTATCCATTCAAGTCTCACTTGCCAAAAAAAAACTATTACAACCCTTTATGTAGAAAAAAATTTAGAAAATACTATTAATATTAAATATTAAAAAAATTATTCCCTTCAAATAAAAAAACTAGAAAAGCCTGATAATATTGATTAGGTAAATAAATAAAATCTCTAAACTAAAAAAGAAAAATAAAAAAATATTTTGTTTTTCTAAAACTATCATGCATCAAAAGGGATTAACCTATATTTTAAGAGTTATATTAACATTTTAGTTTCTTTCTTAATCATATATTAGAAGTTTATGTAATCAATCAAGCCCTTTTACTCCATCCCAAAGGGTGAGGATAATCTAGTAGAGAAAACTCCTTATAAACAATTATATTGAAAAGGCCTATAATCCTTGTTTTTAAAACATCATTATCCAAGTTGAGTTGTAAGGATGGATAATGTAAACTCCTATATAAAAAGCAGTACCATAGATAGTAAGGTCCCGATGAGAAATGGAAGTTTGGGATTAAACAAAAATGAATAAATGACTAAAAAAATAAATAGTTAATGTGATGTGAAATAAAGAGAATGATATTCATAAATAAATTTAAATGTATTGTTGAAGTTAAAATGAGGGTTACTAATCTTAAATTAAAACGCGTAAAGTTAATGACACCGATAACATGTTCTGATAAATAAAAGAACATGGAAAAATGAGAAAATGATTTTAAGAAATTAATATTGTATTAAAGAATAAACAATGAGAAAGAATGGTGTAAAAGAATAAAAAAGAGTGATGGTGTAAGCATCCATTAAAAATAAGATTTGGTAAAATTACCCTGAAATGATAACAAGTTTGTAAATTAAATAAATGATAAAAAGACAAATACAAATATTTTGAGAATATAAAAATGCTCTCAATGATTTAGAGGAATGATTGATATGATTTATGAAAGGAAAGAATAAGGAAATTCGGATTTTGGATGATAAAATCACAAACTAACCAATTTTATGTCATTGTGCATGTCAGATTAGGCTAACATTTTTCATGGAGTTTTATGACATGTTGATGCATCTTGGTTTAAAATTTCAGTTCAATCAGAGTTCAAAAACGCCTTACTATTTAGGTTGGAAGTCAGGGTAACTTGCACGAAAATTAATTAAAGGCATGAAGGAGGGGCATTTTTTCAAACAACTGAAAATTCATCATTCTCTCCCTTTATAACAATAGGCTGAATAGCTATAAGGAAAAAAAAAAGATCAAAACTTTATGTTTTCTCTCTAAAATCTTCAAAATTCTTTCTTGAAGTGAAAAACTCATAAAGAATTCTTGATGATTTGTAAAGAAAACACAAGATTAAAGTGAATTTGGAAAGCTAAAGGAGAGAAATGGCTATCAAAAGTGACGAGTGAAAAAGAAGAGATTGAAGAAAAGAAGAAGTAACTGATTGAATCTTGTAAATTTCTTCTTGATTTTGTTTAGGTAAGTGATGTTAAATCCTTTATATGAATTTTAATGAACTTATTCAAGGTTTAAAGAAATATTAGTTTATTGGATTTTGATTTGAGTTGTTGATTGTTTGAATTAAGTATTTAGAATGTTAAAAATCATTCTAGGTGATGTTCTTGAGCATGAAAAACTAATGGGTAGTGTGTTAACTATATAAAAAGAAAATTTAGACATTTTTATTAGCTAACTTCTAGTTAAAATCCAAACTTGAATATAATGAAATTTGGAACTGGTTGTCTTTATAAAAGTTGTAGAGATGAATGTTATCTTTTAAATGAGACTAATTTTAATTAATTTAGAGTTATAGAACTCCAAATAGAAGTTAAAAACTTAATACAGGTCAAATTGTATCTTGTTGGGCATATTTTATTAAAAGAAAAGCTAAGAAACGTGAGATTTTCACTATAGATATGCCTTTGTTTAATATGAATTGGAACAATAAAATGATAATTTTACCCTTGAAAGAACTCTCAAAATGTTGCATTTTTTGGGGTAAAATATTATTTTTACTATGTCAATTTGTCATTTGATAATTGTTCAGGGGTTTTATTATCCTTTTATCATGTTTATGCACAGTAAAATAACTTTGCTACCCTTAAAAGCAAAAAATTATTTAACTCTGGTAAAGGGTCTTTTTGGGTATTTTGCATTCTAATATACAGCAAAATTATAAATTTAACCTTGGAGTTACAAATAGTGAAGCATTGACACAGGGGTATCATTGTATTTTCAAATTGGTTTTTTAAAAATTTTTGGATTTGTTAGGGATGGCATTGTAATTTACCATTTTATTATTATTATTTTAGTTGAAAAAGTTGTCGGCACGTGTTGTAAACGTGTGAGTGCATAGGAGGCACCATGTATTTTTGTCGACACGTGCGTTGTATTCCGGTAGTTAAAATTATGCTTCTAGTATGTCATTTTGTTCCCTATCGTGTTCTTTTCCATTATAGATGGCACGTGTGACCTAAAAATGAAATGTTTATCATCGGTGATCCTTTTTTTTCCCTTCATTTCTCTCTCCTATCCCTAAAAAACTATATATGTCCTTAATTTTTGTTGGTGTTTCAGAATCCATCATCTTAGTTTTTATTTTTTATTTAGTTTTTTTTTGTTAAAGTTTATTTATTTTCAATTTAGTCCTTGAATTCTAATTTGTGTATATGATGTTTTTCGATTCAATCCTTCTACTTTTGATATTTCAATAATAATAATAATAATGATGATAATAATTTTTAATTTTATCTTTTAAATCAAATTTATGATTTTTCTCAATAGTAATAATATTTATTTTAGTTTGGTCATTTTTCTTTTGATTTTTTTATTTGTTTCCTTTACTTTTTTGTCAAACTTTTTATGATTTTTAATTTTATCCTTTAAATCAAGTTTATAATTTTTTTATTTCAATAATAATAATAATAATAATAATAATAATAATTATACTAACAATATTATTAATAATACTACTAATAGTGATGATAATGTTAATAATAGTGGTAATAATAATAGTTTATTATGATAGTAATAGTGGTGATGATGATGATAATTGTGATAGTAATATTTATAATAATAATAATAATAATGATACTAGTGGTGGTGGTGGTATTGAAGCCCAATTATTGATTAATCCAATGTTGAAAAATAAAATTAAAAAAATAAATGAAAAAAATCGAGTCAACCCAAGTTAACTTGTCAAACCTAGATTATGAGATTGTCCAATCGAAAGCAAATTAAAATAAATTATAAAGCCTCATTACCAATAAATTTATTGTTGAAAAATGAAATTGAAAGAAAACAAAATAAGAAAAAAAAACTTGAGTCAACACAGGCTAACTCGTCAAACCCTTAACTCGAGGCATAAGACTTGAATGACCTCATAGAAAAAAAAAACTGAAACAAATTATGAAGTTTTATTCTCAATCAATTCAAATATTATTAAAATATAAAATTACAAAAAAAAAATCAATTACAAAAAGGGTCAAAAATAAAAAACTCTCAACTAAGTTGACCCATAAAACAATACCTAATAAATTGAAAAGCTAAATGCCTAATAAATTCGATATTAAAAACAAAATTGAAAAAAAATGATTTAAAAAAAAAGTAATGTTCCAATTATGAGGGAAACAATGATTTTTTACTTCTCAATTAGTTTCTAATAATAATAATAATAACAATAGTAGGTTGTGCAATATCTCACACAAACCAAATTCAATTTAGATTCTATTTGTTTGCTAGAAAGTAATTTTCTTTTGAAAAATGGTTTTCATGGAAAGTAAAATCCTAAAAAATAGATTATTTTTCGATATTTAGCAATGTCATAAAAGTAAATTGAAAATTGTTTTTTTAGTGTTAAGCTACAGTATGAAAATGAGCTAAAAAATATCTTATTAATATTATTTTTTAAATTTATTAAAAAATAGAAAACATATTTGACAACTGAAAAGGCTGAAAGATGATGAAATTAAAAAAAAAATTATTTTCATAAATTATTTTAAATAAAACAAATAACAATCAAAAGAATAAGATTCAAATCTAATAGATAAAAAAGGTTGAAATAAGATGAAATTGAAAAAAAAAATCTAATTTTATAAATTATTTTAAATAAATAAATAATAAAAAAGTTAAAAGAGAATAAAATTGAAAAAAAATTTAATAAATTAATTATTTCAAATAAAAAATAATAATCATAATAATAAAGATTAAATCTGATAGATAAAAGAAATTTTAATTAAAAAAATAATAAGAGAAAACAAATAGAAATCAAAATAATAAGGAATAAAATTATAAAAATTAAATTAAATCATATTATAAGGGATAAATTTGACAAAAAAACAAATAAAAAAATTCAAAACAAAAAACATAGAAATAAAAAATTTAAAAATTAAATTTGATATAATAACAAATTGACAAGATATTTTTGATTTTTTTATAACTTCTAGAAAGTATATTAAAATAAAAATAAAAAATATTTTTTAAAAAATAAAAATATTTTTTTAATTATAAAGTGTTTTTTTATTAATTAACTTTTCTAATGTTAAATAAACACATAAAATTTATAAAAATTTTATTTGGATGAAATAACTATAGTTAAACTAAATTTTAGTTATGATATTACACACTGTAGCAAAATTGCTGTACACCATTATCGCACCTCCTTGTCCCAAAATGCATGCAATCCGATGCATTGGCTTTGGATTCACTAGAGATTGATTCCCTCTACCAACGTGTTTCACAGAGCACAGTGTAGGTCAAGTGCGATTGATTCCCTCTTTTATGCTTCAGATACAGAATTATCATAGCATCAAGAATTGATTTGTGCACATTTTGACATGGCCATAAGAATACCTAGGGCCCTAGAGTGTATGAAAGATCATGCGAACAGTGTCTTCCATGATCGATGGTGTTAATTCTTTCTCTTCCTAGAACTCCAGCACGCCATGAAGAAACTACCCGGATGTTTTGTCCCCGCCAAAACCAGACTTTAGGTATCCTGTTTCATTGAGATGGCTAACATCACCCCATGTTCTTATGATATGTGGAAGATGTTGATAGACGTATTCAATACCCTTCCTCCAGACTTTCCATGGGGGCAAGCTCGTTGGTACAGTTCTCTGATGACACCCCCATGAGTGACCACAGCAACTCGCTCTCCTGCAATTCGAACCAAGAAACATTATATATTTAACTTGCACCTAAAATGCAAAGTTTTCCAAACACTTGTACTAGAAAATAAGAAAGTCATACTATCAAATGATTTCCACCAAAACTAAAGACGAGATGTTGTTACTGATCTTTTACTGATAATATTCCTGTATGCTTCGCAGCAATTCTCTCCAATGAAGATGTACAGCACTCGTAAAGTTTACCAAGACTTTCTCCACCACCCTGACATGTAGTAAATCAGAGTAACTACTAGCTAGTTCGGAATCAAATTCAAGAATATTAAAGAATCAACCTACATCAAGGCAACTGCTTTGGGATAAACTAGCTTTGGGATAAGTTCTTTTAGTACACACTTTCCAGGGCTTTTAGAGGAGTTTCATCATAAAGACTCGAAGAGATTCAGAAGAGTTCAAGTTTCTTCGACGCATTTCGTTTCTGCATTTGCTCATTTTCCTGATATTAATTTATAAACTTCTGAGAGAGAGAGAGAGACGGCGTGGCACAATGTACTCAAACTTCTTTTTGGCTGGTCGCTTTCCTCAAGCATGACACATGCCTTAAATAGATTTTTGAGAAAGTATGCATGGTGAGGTAATAGAGCATGATGAGGTAATAGAGCATGATGCGGTAGTGTTCTGCACAAGCAATGTCTGAGAAGAGTGCCGGATGAGCTAAGAAGCGACTTGACAAGGGCAGACGATCTTGCTGGGATGAAAAATATGCATGGTAGGTAAGAAAGATGAGAAGATTGCACATATGGCTGAATTTTCATAACAGCTGTGCCGTGAGAATTGACAAGATAGACTGACAATTAGTACAAACAATTAAGGGAACTCATTGAACTAACAAGTTTCACAAAATTTAGGGTTTTAAACATAGCAATGTGATGCCTACATGGAGTTCAATACTTTCCAAATCATGGCTCAAGATTGTCAGGTAGAACTACCATAAACAACATAATTGAACTTGGCCATGCATGTAGGTAAAAACCAAAAATTATATATAAATCAAACCCAAAACTCAAAACCATAGTCTCATCACGTCAGTAATATACCTCAACAATACCACAAGTAGCAGCGATTTTCTCTGCTGTCTCAAAAGCTCTCTTCAAATCAGAAGAACATGCAGCGGACACTTTAAACTCCGTGGTTAGTCTATCAGCCACCTGCAAGAAGTTAGAAAAGAAGATTTTCCAGCATGAGAACAAGAAACGCTAATGCTAATATATAAACCGCACATGAAATACAAATTGGTATCGTGCCACAGCTGCCTGTTCTCTCCCAACTTCATTCAATTCCACATCAACATGCATGTCCCTACCAGAACATAGCAACCAACACACAATCTCATAACACTGAATTCTAATGCAATCATATCATATCATAAATAAAATTTAAAAAAAAATGATTTAATAACAGATTAAAGTAGTTATTATTTTTGTTTAAACTATAATTGCTGGATTCCACATAACCAGTCTCACTGGAATTAACCAAAAAAACGTAATCAAACTGGTTTAAGCAAAGAAATTCAAAATTTGAGGAATGCGCCTGCCTTGCCTGGGATTATTAGAGTACTGAGCCATGGATGGGAATGGGATGGGTGTTTTGAGTAGGTGAGGTGAGATTAAGCTATGCCTGTGCCAATACCTATGATTGATCTGGAATTTTTGAAGCTGCAGAGAGGAATGCTGTTAGTTAAACTTGAATGTTAAGGTGAGATTAAACTTGAATGTTAGTTTTGATTTGATTTTATCATAAATTAATTCTGACGACTCTGTAAAGGAATAGAATTATGTTATTACAACAAAACTAGTATTTCATATTTTTGTGGGTTTTACTCTTATGGTGAGTAGTTGAAAATATAATTTTTTGTACTTTCAATCAATTTTTAAATAATAAAATAAAATATTTAATATAAAGACAATAAAAATCCGACACGTGTCCTTTTAACACCCGGTCAATGATCAAATACAGAATCATTAGAAATGCTCAAGCTTTGGTCAAATATCATCATATCCTGTAATTCGTTACAAAAACTAATTATTATAACAGATAAATTGTTGAAAATGTCAAAGAATAGGAAATAATTAGAGAAGAGATAAAGTCTTCTTTGTCTTTGTGATATGTTCTGTTCGTGTTTTTTAAAAACTTTATTTTTTTAATTTTAAATTAATTATTTTTAATATTTATATATATATATATATGTAATTATCTTAATATAAGAAATAATCATTACAGCAAAACACCACATAACTTTATCCCAAAACTTGGTTTCACCTTGAAATTCCGTCCATCGGATACCCATAAAACTCAAAAAAAAAAAAAAAACTTTGAATTTCGATTCTACATTTCATGGTGGAGTCAACAACTTGCTTGGTCTTTCTAAATTGTACGCCTCAACTATTGCCTAAAAATCAGGCAACAACTAGGATATTTCCTCTGAACTATTTGATTTGAACCCTTCAATTCTTTTAAAAATCTATGAAATTGCTGGTAGTGTATTAAAAAATCGAGTCTTTTTGAAAAAAAGAAAAAAAAAAGGGGGAATCAGTGCCACTTCAAAAGAATAAATAGAATTCAAAGGCTGAAATCGACATCAAAATATATATATATATGGCGAAGGAAGAGAGGGCAAGCAGGGGCAGGCCTCGTAAAATATTCCACCTCTGTAATATATATAAGTGTGGAGGAGATTTTTTATTCTATAAAAATGAGTTTTTTTACTGTAATTAAGTGTGATTTTTTAATTTGAATTTTTAAAATTAATTTACATAGCACTAATATAAATCTTATAAATATAAAATCATTACTTTGTCCAATAAATCCTGTAGCCTGTCAAAAATAAAAATATAAATATGAATCATAAGTAAAAAAATTCAACGAAAAGATTGAAGCAGAGCCATCAATTAATTTATTTTTCATCAAAAAAAAATAAGGTAACTTAAATTTAAAATTTATTTTTATTTTATTTTGAGATGTTTGTTAATAATTTGATGAGGTTTTTTTTTATATAATTCTACCATTTTTGCTTCATTTTTTTTCTTAGATCTGCTAATTTTACCAATTGTTTTTTGAATTCTTGTTATAGTGCTTTTTTTAATTAATTAGATATATTTTATTGGTTTGTTTTGATTATACTTTGATTTTTTTATGTTCTGTTTTTAGCAGAATCACCAAAATTATCAATTTTTTCTCAAGATATATATTTTGATTTTAGGTTGAACCATGAACAAAATAAGAAGAAATTGATTTTTTTTTCAAAAAAAATATTGATAACTTGCAACCTAGTAAATTATCTCCAATATATAATGTTAAAGTTATGATTGAACAACTTCAATACGTCTCAGTTTATAAAGAACCTGTGTTGATTAGTGAGAATAGTTCTTTATTATTTTATGCTTTATTTCAAAGTTTATTGAACATAAATAATGCTTCGTTTTAGCTAATGTTTCTTATATACTTTGTATGTTTATATTTAAAAGATATAAAGACCAACAACATTAAAGTGATGAATATATTATAAAGATGAAATTAACTTCGTTACTTTGATTTAATTTGGTATTTAACTTCGTTACTTTGATTTAATTTGGTATTTCTTCAATTTTTTTACCTTATACAAAGATCATTATATATTTATAATAAGTTATTTGAATAAAACTAAATTATATAAGTTTTTTTACAACTTATATACAATAAAATAAAATAAATATTATATTTTATTATATTAATTATGTTGCCCTAACCAATAATTGTAGCTCCGCTCGTGACATGGCTAACAGGGGCAAACTGCAGAAACTCTTCAGATGGCAAAACCAGAAGCATCATGATGGGTTATTTTAATGATTCAACATATGCCAATCTAGTGGGCGGGTTGTGATAATAGGATAAACACATGAAATAACTTGTGAAGTAACGCTTGTTGAGTCAAATATAAGAGCAGAAATATTAGTGCGATAAGAAAGATGATAGACAGGCAATGATATGCAGAAATTCTTCTTGTTTTCATTTATAACTGCTAACAAAAATTGAACAATACAGAAAGAGGTGCAAGAGCACATCATAAGAACATATCCTGCTAAGAACAAGAATCTAGTAATTAGAGCAATCAATAAAAAAAGAAGGTGACAAATGGAGCAAGAGCTGGTTTCCCACTTTACCATCTCTTACAAAGATCGTTCACAGATTGCTTTTTGAACTATCCCCATGATTCGATGACCTGTGAAAGGCAAAAGGCACTAAATTTCTACTTGCAAAAAGCCCCATCTTTGCCCTAAACTGTGCCAATCTCCCAGTACTGATTGAAGGGCCATCCCCGACAACTACCTGCCCACCCATCACCGGAAATTCCACACCACTTTCTTGACCTCCAACATCACTACCACTAGCGTCCAACCCTTCACTTTCAATAGCATCAAAACTGACAACAAGTGATCCTTTGCGCCGTAACAACCAATCCACAACCTCACTACTAACCCCTCTGCATTTCTTGACCTTAACCTTAACCAAATTCGGACATCCCCAAGCAAGCGCTTCAATTGCAATATCAGAAATAGCACACCCCTTGATGCAGAGCTTCTTTAATTCCACACATTTGGCTGCAATGCACGCAATCTCTGCATCACCAATAGCTCCACTCCCACATAATGCCAACCTCTCCAATCTCCGACAATTAGAAGCAATTGCCGCCATGCTAAAATGCGTAACATGAACACCGATCAAAACAAGCTCTTGTAAATCCGGACACTGTTTCGCAACAGCCATTAAACCCTCATCTCCAATCCGATTAATCTTCCACCCATCAATATGAAGCTTCTTCAACTTCTTACAGTTCTCCGCCACAGAAACAAGCCCTAAATTCGAACACTCAGGATTCTTCACAATATGCAAACTATCTATATTTACACATTTCGAAATGGCTCCAAGCCCAACGTCACTCACTTGTAACCTCTCTAAATGAACATCACTCAAAAAACCATTTCCATTCCCCATTTTTACAAGCACATTATCCCAATCGCCTAAACAACGAATCACTTTCAAAGTCTTAAGCATCTTACACTCAACCACAAGCGGTTCAAAGCAATGGCCATTAACTAACTCCTTCAAACAAATCGATTTCAAACTTAAAGCAGCCGCGCCGGGTACGATCAAGTCGTTCCCATTATTGAAACTTCTAAGTCGCTTAATAGTCAACTCCTCAAGTTTAATACAATACTTTAACAGCATATTAATTCCTTTAGCCCCAAAATTGCACGAACCGCAAGAAAACTTCGTCAAGTTCTTACAATTTTTAGCAAAATCAGCCATACCTAGCTCTGTTACTTCACGGCATCCACGAAGCTTGAGCCGCGTCAGACTCTCGCACTGGATGGAAATCATGAGCAACGCATCGTCGTTCAAGCTAAGAGATTTCCGGTCACACCGGAGAGAGAGTTTAGCAACCGAATCGAATCGAGTAAAGATCGAAGGTACATAAGAGGTTATCTCCGATTGCGCATTGAGAGAAAGCCGGCGGCGGCTTTGACCATCGACGCGCAACCATCGTTTGCAGACAAGGGAGGAGCGTTTGCGGTCAGCGGCGTTGAGGAGTTGAAAGATGCAAGCTAAACAATCGTCTGGTATGCCCTCCGTGAAGTCTGTAAGAGGGCCGTTTTTGATTTCGTCGGTGAAGTCCGAGGGTTCCGGAGAGATTAAAAATTGATTGGTAGGATAACTAACGGTGGAAGATGATTGCCCCATTTGGTGAGTGAAAAGACGCGCCACTGCAGTAACTGGTTTAGACTCTGTCCCCGCTTCCTTTTAGTTTAGCTTTTGAGGTTTTCCAGGACATGGGAGAGGGAGAGGGAGAGGGAGAGGGGGAGGGAGTATGTTGGGGCACAAGCGAAAATGGTAATAAATAATTAGGTGAGCGAGTCACCCGTCAAAAGGTACTGGGGCCGTGTCCTCGTCGTAATCGCCGAGGACCGAGTAGGATTGCGTGTACAAGCAGGAGTGATCGTGGCCGTTTAAAGAAAAGCAGGAGGGAAACGTATTGCTTGTACTTGATTGAGGAATGTGAGGATGAATATTATTATTAATATACGAAGGGAAGGGAAGGGAAGGGAAGGGAAGAACTTGGGAAGGTGGTAGCAAGGAAAGCCGGGTTGTTTTTGTTCGAAGCACTATTCTCGAAGGTCACTCATCATTTCTGATTTCTTTTTTAAGAAAAGCAGAAAATAAAATAAAATAAAAAGGACGGGATGATTGATGCCTTTGACCGGAACTTGCTTGTAACAGGGGGCGAAGTTGAGCTTCTATACTAAAAAACAAACGCACTTCTTCCCCGTAACTACAAAATAATGAAATATATAGCACTCGGATAGAACCGCGTTTGACGCCACCAACTCGTTAAGCAGTCCTTTTCTTTTAGCTATCAACGCATCCGCCGGCCGTTTAAAGTTTTTCAGAAAATTCCCTTTTCTTTTTTCATATATTTTTCTTAAATAAGAAAATTACTTGGAGATTGCGATAAAAGTGAAACGTGGATTCTGTCTTTCTGCCGTTTATATTTGACTCTCGAAGGGTAACGAGCAAAAGTACTCGACGGGGTAAACTAGAATTTGTAGAATAAGTTAGGATTTATGTATAGTAAATTCAAATCGTGTAATACAAACAATTTATTTATTCTTACAATTAGGTATTTAGGTGAAATTCTAATATTGTATCAATTTAAATATTTCATCCAATTATGGAACAACTGATTAGTCTTATAATTTATACAATTTACAAATTTTCTGAAATTTATTTTTTTTTCTTTTATAACTTTTCTTTACATTTTAGGTTGTTTATTTGCTTATGTATTTTACTCTTTAACTTCATCTTTTAACTCGTACTATTTTTTAAAAATAAAAATATTAGATATTTAGTAGAATCTTGATTAAAAATATTATTGCTAGTGAAATATTAGAAAATTAACCCAAAGTTAGAAAGAGAGAGAAATAAGTGAAGAAAACTTGAATTTCTTATCAATTTCTCTTGTGATTTATTGTGATTAGAAGATAAGAATTATATCCACCATAATTAGTTTTAATTTTGGTATGTGTTTGAAGCTTATGAAGAAATGTATATAATATGAAAAATTGAATTTTATAGGCTAAGATGTTTAAATTTGTATTCTTTGTTAAAAATCATGTTCTTGAGTATGAATTAGGAATGAGTAATGAGTTGATTGTTGAAAATTGAAGAGACATTTATGCTTCCCTTTGAATGGGTATTTAAGTCAAATTGATGTAAATAATTCTGAATTTGTTTGTCTATGTTAATATAAAATTGGTATTTAATTATATTTTACGATGAAATAAATGATTAGGTGAAGAGTTAATTACATTGAAAAAAATTAACTTGTCAACTCATTAATTATTTTATATGGAAATATTACGATTTTATAATTTGAATTGAAAATTTAACTTTTCAACTTAAATTGACTTATATTAATCTATTATATTATCGTCTTAATAATTAAAAAAATTCATTCAATATAACATCATTTTATTGTTTTAAAAAAATATCATTCAATATATCTTAGATTTTGAATTCATATATATATATATATTGAAAAAAATCTGAACTTAGATTAAATTATTTTTGTTTTCATCGTACGGTAAGAATGAGGAGGCTTTGCATGTGAAGTCCGTTCATTCAATGCACAGGCAGAAATTTC
Source organism: Populus nigra (assembly GCF_951802175.1). NCBI lineage: Eukaryota > Viridiplantae > Streptophyta > Magnoliopsida > Malpighiales > Salicaceae > Populus > Populus nigra. The sequence continues at coordinate 10,681,338 of NC_084865.1, read as the reverse complement.
GTATTTGATATTTTTCAAGTTTCAATCAGGCAGTATTAAAAAAAAAATCAGATTTGAATTCTATTTACTCTGAAAATTGAATATTCAAAAGAACGTGAGAATTAAACTCCATCCTCAGTTAGCAAAAACCTAAACAAAATTTTTTCTCAATTTTATTTCTTCCAAGATTGCCACTTGGGAGGCCAAAGCAGCTCTCGGCAGTCGGCACAAAAAAAAAAAACAAGAAAACAATTATTTTGATATATTTTTAAATAAATATACTTTTAAAAATAATCACTCTGCAACTGTAACAACAACACCCTTTAAATTTCATTATCAGTCGGTTAGCAACTACCCGACCAAAAAATTCTTTGAATCGCTGAGAAAAACGAGGCACCGGCCAACCCCAGCATTGCTTTGACACTCAAATCAACAAGTAGGGGAGTCTCAATCTGTAATCAAAGTCAACGGTCGACTCTTCATTCAATCCAAGGTCAAATACGTTAGAACAGCTAATGATGAAGCAGGACTATTCCAAGTTTTGAAACGTTCAGCTTCGCCGCTATATTATAATAATTTTTGATATAAGTGTATTAAAATAATTAAAAATATTAATTTAATATTTTTTAAGTTAAAAAAAAGGAGGAGAAAAAAAGCAGGAACAGGTCTAGAAGCTCACCTTCAATGTATCAAAGGTCTGGTGGCTTTTGCTTCCTTAAAAAACAAACACGACTGTTCTACTTTTACCACTTTGATGACGTGGCACGTGATCAGGCCCAAATAAATGAGTGCAAAGGGCTTGATTGACGTGGGTCACTAACCTACTCATTCTTATAAATGGATTGCGAACTCTTCTGGTCACTCCTGGCCCAGTAAGAAGCTTCTCTGCAGATTATTTAAATATTTACCTTTACCTTGGTGCTCGTTTCCTCTTTCCTAATTATTATTATTATATTATTATTATTATTTTCATAGAACATTTTCCCTGATTAATAGGAGTCATGTTTGTTTTTTAGACAATAAAAGCATGACTCGACACAAACAAGCATGGTCTAATGATTGTACACTTAGTAACTTCCTTTAATAATCAGGCATGTTCGAACCCAAGTGATTTTACTGTAAAAAAAGAATTGGTTATCTCCTATTATTGTGTGGTTCAAGACCCAACGAACTTATTAAAAAAAATAAAATAAAGCATGACTTGAATTTTTGGGGATTTTAGAGTATCTAATGGTTGCTTTTTAAAATTAAAATATATTAAAAATATATTTTTTAAGAAAAATATTTTTAATATTAGCAAATTAAAATATCAAAAAAATTAATTTTAAATAAATAAAATTTTATTTTTTTAAAAAAAAATATTTAAAATAAACTCTTGATGCCATGGTGGTGGTTCGGACCAAATCTTACACGCTGATTACTGACCTATTACTTGGACGTGGATTGTTGTCTATCATAAACCTAAATTTTTTTGACAAAGCGCGGGGAATGACGACTTGTTACTCCCATTTGACCACAGACAATCCATATGATTCTTTGCTTTCTTTCCAAGCTTGGGCGCCAACTTCTTGCCAAAGACATCCATGTGTACAGTGGATGTTCTATCGACTTGGTCAACTTTATAATTTTTTTTATATATTTTAAAAATATTTTTTTATTTGTTTTATTCTTCATATTAAATTTTTAATATTTTCAAATCATTTTAATGTTAAAAATTACTTTTAAAAAATAAAAAATATTATTTTGATGAATTTCTAAAAATTAATTAATACAATATTTTAAAAAAAAAACACGTCCAAGTTTGTCACGACCCGATTCCCGGATCCATGATCGGCACATAGGTAAGGTTCCCCTTCAAGGTTCCATATCTATGCGAACCTAAACTTACATACAATTTTATTCTTTAAACAACTTAATTAGAGTTTAACACGGTATTAAGAATAAACTAACTTTATAATATAATTTTATTGTCTTAATATAAGAATTAATATAATTATATAGTTTTGAATTACTAATTAAATATAAAAAAAGATACAAATTACAATAAAAAATCAGGTTTGAAAAATTCAATAAAAATGACCCGCTACGAAATTATAATTATGAAAAGGTGAAGAATAGTGTAATTGGAAGTGGATATCCCACTTCCACCTCTCAATGATTCTAACCTCTTGTCAAATTGATTTATCATTAAAGGCGTGGCGTGGATCAGTCAAATTGGGCACCAACTCAGGTTTGTGGTGTGGTGTGCCCTTTCTTCAAGATTAGTCAAAGCCATGGAAGCCATGATGAGTAAAGATTTTTGCTGTTTCAAATATTTTTTTTGTGGTGGTCGAGTGGACGGCGAAGCAAAGCACTCTCATGGCGGTGTTTCTCTTGTTGATTCCGCAGCGTGGGCGCTGTGAAAACAACCACCAAGTAAATATATAATGGCCATTCACAGCTCTCTGTTTTGTCATATAAAGTTATACAGCATGCACTGTCTCTCGGAGACTTCGGATGATAATTAGCTGATGAACTAACAGATACCAACCATTTGCTGTAGCAGCGTTCACAGCACTGCTCGTTGAGTTTTTCTCTCCAAGTCCTTCAAGTTTTTAGTTCTTTCTACTTTGATCATTGATTTTCTTTTTAATTCTTATTGGATCAAGTTGCAGACTTTCTTTGAAACCTCAAATTAGCAAATATAAAAAACAATTCTGCATCAATAACTCATCAAACCATACTTGGGTTTACTATAAAATAATTTTTTAGCCCCGTAAAGATTTTTTTTAAATCAGTCCATGAAGAAACTGTTTGAATAACCGTCTTTCTTTATCTGATAAATTATATTTTTAATGGAAAAGACATTTGATTTTAAAGATAAAAACTATCATATTATTTTTTATGGCCGGTAATTAATGTTGTTAAATGACAAGAATTAATCATTGTATCAGATTTGGTTCCAAATTTCAATATAAATAAGGTTTTAAGAGGGGGTGTTATGTATAATTTGCAGTGCCTTGTGTGTCTTCTTCTTTTTTGTTTTTCTAGATTCTTTGCCTCCAACTTTGCTTTGTTTTTTTGCTCCATTTTCTTCATTTTATAGCTTAGGTTAAGGTACTTTATAAAGAAATGTTAAGTTCTTCATTTTATATTTTAATAATATATATATATATATATCAATGACCAAATAATTTAGATTTTAAAATTAAAAAGTAGTGCTATCAATACAAGTAGCGTAGGAGTTTAAGCTTTCATCACATATCCATGGTAAGATTTCTGTACATGATAGCATAAGTGTCTGTTTATTATTGGGTACAATCTGTTTTTAAAAGTGATTTTTACGTGAAAATATATTAAAATATTTTTTTATTTTTTTATTTGAAATTAGCACATTAAAACCATCAAAAGGCACAAAAAAAATCAATTGATATGAACCCTATGGATATAAAAATCTAAAAATTCATAATCAAATCCTCTCTTCCTAAGAAAGCTAAGATCAATTGAAATTGAACTTGACATAACGATAATTTGTACCAAGTCATCAAGACTATAAGTAATTAAACCTTCACTCAATGCCTATAAAAAAACACAAACAAGAAGTATAGAAAACATTACAAAACTTGATTAATTTTTTGCTAACTCGGAGTAGTTCAATGAAGAATCAGAAAATTATGAACAAAATCTCACGCACATAATAATAATTATTAAAATCAAATTCTGTAAAAAAAATCTAAATACAAGTTAAATAATTATATTTATATTAGTAAAAAAACATCTTAAACCATGCTGAAAAAGTAAAATAAAAATTCTAAATAAAATAATTTTTTTAAATAAACCAGAAAAATAATGCAATTCTTCCGGAATATTGAATATCATAAAACTTTAACCTAAAATAGAATATCACCTTGGAAAGTCAAGAAGAGAAAAAGGCATTTGATTCTACCAAGAAGGAAAGGCATGTTAAAAAGAAAGCACAGTAAACAAATAGTACAGTAGTAACCTTTGTTCTGTTTTTAGTTGAAAGTTGGTATTCGCTGGATCACACTCCCATGTATGAATCATAGTTATTAAATCCGGTTTGGAGATTGACCCGGCCAAAAAACCAGGTTTTAGATTTTATGTGTCAACCCGGGTCAACTCGGGTCAATCCGAAAAATTAAAAAAATTAAACTTTTAATATTTTATATGAAAAAATCTATGTAAATATAGATTATACATATTATGAAGTTTAAAAAAATATTTTAAAAAGATATTATGTTAAGCTTTTAAATTAAAGTATTTAAACTAAAAAAGTTTTTTATCCCACATTGAAAAAATATAACTTTTTCCTTGGAAACATAAAGTATATATACTAATGGATTTCAAATTTCACATTGAAAAAATATAACTTTTTTCATGAGAACATAGAGTATATATATGAAAAGGTTTCAAATCCCACATTAAAAAAATAATATATTATCCTTTTAAGTTGAAGTATTTAAACCAAAAGATTTTTTATCCCACATTGAAAAAACATGATTTTTTTCTTGGGAACATAGAGTATATATACTAATAGGTCTCAAATCCCACATTGAAAAAACATGGTTTTTTTTATGAGAACATAGAGTATATATATAAAAGGGCTTCAAATCCCACATTGAAAAGATATTGTGTTATCCTTTTAAGTTGAAGTATTTAAACCAAAATGTTTTTTTATACCACATTGAATAAACATGGTTTTTTTCATGGGAACATAGTGTATATATTTGAAAGGGTTTCAAATCCCACATTGAAAAGATACTATGTTATCCTTTTAAGTTGAAGTATTTAAACCAAAAGGTTTTTTTATCCCACATTGAAAAAACATGGTTTTTTTTCATGGGAACATAGTGTATATATATGAAAGGGCTTCAAATCCCACATTGAAAAGATACTATGTTATCCTTTTAAGTTGAAGTATTTAAACCAAAAGGTTTTTTTATCCCACATTGAAAAGATACTATGTTATCCTTTTAAGTTGAAGTATTTAAATCAAAAGATTTTTTATCCCACATTGAAAAAACATGACTTTTTTCTTGGGAACATAGAGTATATACTAATGAGTTTCAAATCTCACATTTAAAAAAAAAAACTGGGTCTCGTCCGGGTTTGTCCGGGGAATGATTAATGATGGAGCTGATCTGATACCATCAATTAACTTTTAAATCATTTTAAATGTCAAAGTGTAAGAATTAAATTAATTTAAATAAATTAATTGTAGTGAAATAGTAAATGACATATTTGGCATTATAATCAAAGCAATTTCAAAGTGTGGTCATGTCACATGATGAGATGGAAACAGAAAAGGGTTAATGGCTTGAGATCAATTGTTTGGAGTAAGGTTGCTAAGGTTTTTCATGAAGAAACTCTCATCATTTATCCTCATATGAGAGCTTCATTAGTAGCCATATTCATGGTAGAATAAAGTTTCCAAGGGAAGATCTCCAAACAATGGTGGTGATGTGCTACAAAAACAGAAATTGCCAAGGGCATGAATTGAGGAAGATTGTCATCGGTAAAGTTCTGATAACTTTGCAACAAGAGAGGCTACAAGACAAAATGAAAGCTAAATTTGGTATCAAAGATGGGAGAGAAGGGTTGCCCTTTATTTTTATTTTGCTTTGCTTTCCCTCTGTCTATTTTTTTTTTTAAGTTAGTAGCACTTTTTTATTTTTAAACTTCAAGACTCTTCAGTTATGATTTCAGATATAATGACAGTCTAGTGAATAAATAAATATTTTTTATTAAAATTTTTCTAGCACCCACTCCTAAGATTATAAAGTGTTATCCACCTTTAAATTTCAAGTTTTAAAGTATAATATTTAAAAAATTGGTTGTAAAGTGATTAAAAAAAACAAACCATAGGATGATACTAAGAGCAATTTTTCCTTTTAATAATATTATATATCTATCAAAATATCAAAATATCCCTAAGCCAATTTGATTATAACAAAAAAAAATTGGATGAAATTATGAAAATTCCCCCCTTAGAAGAAAGTTTAGTAATTTTGGTTTCTAATAATATTGAAGTTATTTTATTGTGTTAAAAAAATAAAAAGATAAAAATACCCCTGAACAAATGTTTAATATTTTTTTTACTTTTAAAGATAATTAAGTTATTTTACCGTATTAAAAAAAAATATGAGAAGACCATTTTGTTCCTGATTAATCTAATAATGATGAATGAACCCTTTTGAAAAGACTATTCTACTTCTAAGACCAAAGTTTTTGAGTTTTTTTTATAAGAAAAAAATGATGATTTCAATGTTCCAATCCACAATAATCCAATTTTGTATCTATAGTAAAACCTTGATGCATTTTATATTTTCTTAATAGTAAGTTAACCAAGTCAATTTATCCATTGCATGTCATACTAAAAAATATTTTTCAATGAAAAAATAAAAATAATGCAAGCATAGTCAATGTATGTTTTAGCTTGAAATTGTTTTTTATATATATATCAAAAAGTTGAAGGGCATGTTTAGAGAGTGTTTGGGATATAGGTGTAGTTGACTTTTTTGGTGAGATACATATAAAAAACATGTATTTTTTTTATTATTTTTATAAGATGTGGTTTGTGTTTTTAAAAGATTGTATTTTATTTTTTAAATCAACCACACCTTTAAGTTAAACAATCACTTTAATCAAATACATAAAAAATGGTGACCGACGAGTAACCCCAACAAACACAACATTTGTTTACTACTCTAAAATATTCCACTTCCCCTCTCTCTCGCTCACTTAGCTTTTCATGTAAATCTTCAAAACCATCAGCCTCTTGTTTTCTCTCTCACTATAAAATAAAAAATTAAAAAAAACCCTAATTCATATTTGAGTTATCCTCAACAATATCGAGTCAGATTTATTATTTTCCTCTTCACTCTTTGAACAAACCCAACATAGATTTATTATTTTCCTCTTCACTCTTTGAACAAACCCAACATCGACTCCATCTTTCTTGACCTCTGTCAAGTACTCTTTTTACATTGCTCTATCTTCCAAAATTTCGCAATAGATGATTTATTTCTCACTCTCATTCTTTTTTCTTTTTTTTCTTCATAAAACACTAACATTTCACTCCTTGTTTGACTTTAGCAACTTTGAATTAAAATAAGAAATTATTTAAGGTTTCACAAGTTTAATTTAGTTATTGTTGGGTTAAAATTATATTGTTTGACTTTTGTTTTTTTTTAATATTGCTTATTTTTTACTCAAAAAACATGTTTGGAATACTTGAAGACTGACGTGAAAAGCATGAAGTTGGAAGTAGTACTTGTTTCGGCTTTCAAGTTTGTTTCGGACCAACCTTATTTCACTAAAATGTTTTTTGAGTCTCGAAGAAGTTTGGGGATCACTGAAGATTTTTTAGAGAAGTTGTCTAAATAGTTTTTTTTAAAAAATGATTTTTGTTAGTCTTTGAAGATTTTCTAGAGAATTTCTGAAATTTGTTAGAAAAAAAAGATTTGGAGACATTTCATTGTTCATATTGTTCGAAACATTTTAGAAAAATAATTTTTAAACATTAAAAAAATCTCATTATTGTGAATACTACTAACTTGTTTTTGTTTTTTTTTTATCTTGAAGAAAGAAATTGTTTTATTAATTTTATTTTAGCGACTAATGATTGTTGTTAATAACAAATAATTTTTATTTTTATATAAAATTTATACAAATACAAGTATCACGCAACTAAAAATAATATAAAAGATTAATCACTATCTAAAAAATAATAATTCAATTTGTTTAAAAAATAAAAGAGGATATAAATCAATATTTAAATAGAAATAATTAATTGAAATGGATAAAAATAAAACAAAAACAAAAACAAAGACGGTAGTCGTTAATGAGTCAAGCCCATGTATTTGGTCTTATTAAAAAATTCAAAGCCTACGCCTAAGTTTTTTTTCTTTAGGTCCATTTTTATATTTTTGTAAGGCCGGTAACATGTCATTTACAATGGTAGGTAACTTGTTGCTGACTAATCTTTTTTAAAATCAAGATCGATGCTTTTGAACATAAAAACTTAATTTATTAGCTTATTTTAATTTGAAAACACATTTAAAACACAATATAAACCTAAAAAAACACTTAACAAACCCAAACTTTTCCAAAATTACTTAAAAATAAAAATCAATTGAATAAAATAAATCAAATAGAACACAATCTAATTTTCCTGCCATAATTAAAGAAAAAACCACTTTTATTAAACTTTCTTTAAGAAAAGCAAATCATTGACATAAAAACCCTCTATTTTAATGTCCAAATATGGCCAATTAATAGCTTTCTTTCTCTTTTATTATTTTTTAACGAGTTTCTCTCTCTTCTCTTAAATTTAACAAGTAAAAAATGAATCAAATGAACTCCTAAAACAATATTAAAATTTATAAAAACTTTGAAATTGGCTTTGCATTTTCTTATTAATCCTTTTTATATTAATTTTACCTTTCTATTACAATTTAAAATTTGTATCACATGCAATTACATCATAAAAAGATTTAATTTTAAAAAAAGTAATGATAAAATTAAAAAAAAACCAAGAAATATTTTCACAGTTAATATGAAAGTGAAACCAATCTAGCTTCTTTTAATATATTTAGTAACAAATCAAAATATATTAAAACTATAAATTCATAACTTTTATATATTTATATAGTTTTACCAATTTGTAGAATACCAATACCTATTTAAACCACCAGATTTGAATAAAATAATTAAGAATTATATACTCATTCAAAACATAAACATTTAGACCACTCAAAAAAACTATTAATAAAAATTATATTTACTTCTCTTCACTTAACTTCAGATCAATACACACACACATAAATTTTTTTTATTATTATTATTGTGAATTTACTCCTTTTTTAATAGATTTTTTTAGTTTTAAGAAAAACAATTTAGGGATTTGTATAGAAATTATTATACAAAAGATTTTTTAATTGAATATTGCAATTATATTTATATGTATATATATTATGTTTACAATTATATATATTTATATATAATAAAAAAAAATTTCCTACAATTATATTTGTAATATAATTGGTTAAAAAAGAGAAGAAATTATCGTAAACATAATATATATTGTAGACATATAATCTTGTACAAGTTAATTTTCTATATAAAATCCATTAAATGTTTTTGTATCAACACACTCAAAATAAAATCTTTCTTACTACAAAAACTGAAATGGGTTAACAGTGTTATATGAGAGTTATATATATGGTATTTGTTTTATTTATTAAAACATGTTTTGAAGTTAGATAGATACACAAATGTATTGATGGATATTTCTTAATATAATGATTTTTTACAAGGGAATTTTGGTAATTATCCTTATTTATTGAGAGATAAATATAAAAAAGAAGAAAAAAATAAAAATAAATTCTTAGTGAAAATAATAAAAAGCAAAACCTTCAATTTTTTATTTGTGTTTCCGCAAGTTATTCATTTCTACTCATTTATTCTTAATTTGATCAATTAACTCTTGTGTTCTTTAAATTTGTTTGATTAACCCTTATGGTCACTAAATTTGTTGAATTAATTAATTAAGTAAATAATTGATATATATCAAGATTAATTGACAAAATTAAAAAATAGAGTTACAAATGAGTAATTAACATAAATACATGACTGAAATTAGGCCATTTGCCAATAATAGAATCACTTCTCATGGATTTAATATAATTGTCTCCCATTCATATATCTATAAGCTATAGCCCGGCATCTAAAATGGATCTATGAAATAATTACCCTCCAAGGAACAATAAACTTTTATTTATACATATTAATGTGACAATAACTTTTTTATACTCAACCAATCATTTAATATTCATAAAATTTACAATTATAATAGATAACAACAAGAAATACAAGAAAAACAATAATTTTGACGTATGAATTCTAAATTTATAATTTATTATTTTGAAATTAATTCTAATCATTTATGTCTTATTAAGAGGTGTACAAAACCTTTAAATAAGCTAAAAAACTTTATTTTGATTAGGAAACAAATCATAATCCAAAAAAAAAAAAATTAACATGCAATCCAAAATAAAATAATAAATCCAGAAAAATAACAAAATTGACCCAAAAAATATCTTTATAGCCTAATTTTTTGAGATCTGATGGTTCGATTAACAATAAAATGAATCATAATTAGAAAATAACATGTTAAATCATGTAACCAAATTCGAGTATGATCTAACAATTGGATATTTTGCTACGATCTTTTTTAGTCATTATTCTGGTATGGCACGAACAGACCTCATTTTAAACCTAAATATATATTATTGGTCTATAAAAACATTCATTAAGCCATTCATATAGTCTATTTGGGATAAAACATCATTTGAATGCTCAAAACCTTTATTTTCCACAAACTCATCTACATCATTCCCTCTTGATTGGAGATGTGAAGTGTTAAACATTAAAGAAATCAAAAGTTTTTAGATGAATAGGAAAGAGAAGTATGTATGCATTGTCTTTAATCTTTTGCAACACCTCACAAGGAATTATCTTTCTTTCCTTTAGGTTGTTGTACATGTCTACCAGAGTTTTTAAACCCGACTTGGTGGTCGACCCGACCTAAGACTTATGTTCTGGGTTTTGACCAGGTCTTCCAGGTCAATTCTGATTTTTTTTTTTTAAATCAAAACGATATCGTTTTAGTAAAAAAATAAAAGTCAATGGGTCACCCCAGGTTTTGACTTCCTCTATTTTTACTTAAATCCAACCTGGTTTTAGCCCCTAGTCGGTCGGGTCCCAAGTCGACCCGCTGGTCTGGGTTTTAAAACTATGATGTCTACTAGAAACCTATCACAAGTAAGTAATATCCATATAAGAACACCAACCTCAAACACAACTATTTTGCGATGAGTATCAATCAAGGTTTTATGCTCTGCATTGTTTCATTGATTATCTTCTTCATTGCTCATGAATACTATACAAGTAATTTGTCATATCTTCATATTGGATACTCGGTCATCCAATAAGAATATGTGTTAACTTCAGCACTCCACATAAATTCTATTTATAAACTATCTTAAATGGACTCAATTGGATGGTCTAATTCTAAAACTTATTATAAGCAGACTCAGATTATAACAAGACTATATCCTATTATTTTGGCTATCTTCTACCAAAATTCACAATAAGTTTTCAAGGTTATATGAACCATCTTTATCTACTCACTTGTTCGAGGATGGTAAGCATTACTAAAGTTAACTGGGTACCGATCTTTCCTTACTAGCTCTTCTAAAAATCACTTATAAAATTCACATTTATATGAAGTGATAGACCTATGAATGCTATGTAAATGAACCACCTCGTTAAAATAAAAGTGGGTTATCTAGGATGCTTCCATAATCTTTTAATAGGCTATGAAATAGGTTATCTTTAAGAACCTATCCACAACTAGAAAAATAGAATCCATGAATTGTTGGGTATGAGGTAAGCCTAACCAATAATCCATACTAGTATCTAGCCACGAAGCTTCAAAAACCGGTAATTGAGTATATAACACAGCATTTGATAAGATTTCCTTAGACATCTAATAAAAAACACATGTCCTTGTAAAACTAGATACCTGGTTTGACAACTTAGACTAATAATAATTTGCTGACACTAAGGCCAATGTATTATCCCATCCAAAGTTTCTCTTATAATACAATTCCCATATAATATGTTCCTGTAAGGAGTAATCTGGAATACATAATTGTAAACCATGAAATACATAACTATTCAACAGCATAAAATTATTTCGTTTACACAAGGTACTTAGCAAAGTAACTCACATACTGATTGGAAAAATACTTTGTTTAGGCTGCTCAATTGGAATCTTAGTGAAAAGGTAAACTCTTCTATAAACGACACCCATTTTGCATGTCGATGACTTAGCTTGTGGTGCCTATTTATGTATTTCATAGCTTTATGATCTGTGATTAAAACAAACTTTTTTTTGCACAAGGTACTATTTCCAATGCTTGAGACTTTGAATAATAGCTTAAAACTCTATATCATACATAAAGTAGTTTTTCTTTGAGCTTGATAATTTTTTATGAAAAAAGCAATTGGTCGCTCATCCTAGCTAATAACTCCTCAAATGCTTATCTGGATGGATCATAGTTTATCTCAAATAATTTTTTAAAGTTTGAAAATGCTAGTACATGAGCTTTACTAATCTTCTACTTCACTAGCAGAAGCTGAATTTGAACTCATTTATTCACTGAAAGGTACATCCTTTTAGACACTTCATAATAAGTGTAAGAGCTAAAGTTTTGGATGAATCTCCTATAGAAGGATGTAAATTCATGAAAAATCTAAACATCATGAATATTCCTTATAATTGACCACTCTATAATTATAGAAATCTTAGATTATTTAACCTGAATACCATCAACAAACACAATAAACCAAGAAAAATTACAATACTAGTAAAGAACTTAAACTTTTTTACGTTTGACATATAATTGTTCTTTCCTTAAAGTGCCAAAAATAGCCCTTAAATCCTCAGAATATAACTATAAATCAGGATGTCATTGAAATAAACCACAACAAATTTGCCTATGAATGGTCTCAATTTCTAATGCATAAACCTCATGAAAGTGCTGAGAGTATTACACATATCATATAACATAATCATCCATTCATATAAACCATATTGTGTTTTAAAGGCCATCTTTTACTCATCCTCGACTTGATTTTGATATGATGGTGGTCATTCTTGAGATCGATCTTGGAAAACACCCTTGAACCTGCCAGTTAGTCAAACATGTCATCTAGTTATGATATTGAGTACTAATATTTTATTGTGACCTGTTAATGGCTCAACCCTATACTCACATACGTCATGAACCATTATTTTTAGGGAATAAGAGAGCTAAAACTTTACATGAGCTCATACTTTTTTAAATGTACTCCTTTTCTAGCAACTTCACCATTTATTTCAACAAATTTTCTTCCTTTTTAAGGCTAGCTATAAGTTAGTATATTCAATAGACTACAACTCAGTACTAGATTAATATGGTATTGTATCTCTCTCATAGAAGGTAATCTCTAGGGCAACTCTTCTGACATCAAATCTATAAATTTTGTTAGCACATCATGTATTTAATTGGAAATGTCATTAACATTATCCTCTTTCCCAACTGCACTTCAACTTGTAGTATCAACTTCTCTCAACCTCATTCAACCAATCTATGAATTTCTCTATTTGTAAAATTCCTACAAACTCAAGGATTTTGATATGAAATCCAAAATCCTTCGACATGTTCTCTTTTTGATCAAGAGGTTGTCTCCTCTGATCCTGCCTTTGGCCTTCAGTGTTGGCTAGGGACCCATGGTTGTTCTTTTAATCTTGGTCTCTCAGGTCCCTCTTCTCTAACCTGCCGTTCAAATCTACAATCTGCCCCCGCATATCCTCTATGATGACCTTCTAAATGTTTGTCTCTCATGAGGCAACCTCTTAATCCCCTCTTTGATCATGCCACACTTCGTAACCTCATCCTTCCATAGTTATTAATAGCAAACAACAAATAAATAAGTATCCACAAGATTGTAACACAACAAACAATGAACCCGAGATCATTAGGTTTTGATACCAATTAATACTGGCAAAATCACAATAGACAACAACAAGCATAAAAAAGAAACTTTGATGAGTGAAAAGGCTGCAGATATAAGCCTTAAATTCATAATTTATTATTCTAAAATAAAGTCTAATAATGTCTACCTCTTAAGAGGTTATATAAGACATTTAAGTATGTCAGAAAACCCTATCTCTATTAGGATACAAATCAAAATTTGAAAAAGAAAAATTAACATAAAATCTAAAATAAAAAAATAAATCCATAAAAATAAAAAAAATACAAAATTGACCCAAATAACATCTCTGAGACCTAATTTTGGGAGATCCATTAGTTTGATGAACGACAAAGCATTTTTTATATGAACATGGCTGTTAGAATTATCTAATCAAATTTAAGGTTGATTCAACGATCAGATCTTCTGTTATGATTTTTTTAGTCATTACTTTGGTCTGACATAACCAAGTCTTTTATTGGACCTAGACTTATCTCAATTATCCATAAAAATATTTGTTAGGTCATCCATATAGTTTATTTGGGACAAAACCTCATTCAAATGCTCAGAATCGCAGCTTCTACAAGCTCCACTTCATTACCTCACTACATATATGTTTAGATGAAGTTTTACTGTAATTTTTTTTTGTATGTGCTTCATTTTCAATTTAAGAAACTCTTTTGTCATTGTGATTACAATTTTATTTTATATACAAATTATGATGATTTATTTCTTTTAATTTCAAAGCTCGTTGTTTTATATTTAAATTTTTAAATATAGTCGAATCGCCGATGACAATACATAATAAGTGTACTTTCTCCTCTCATCTTGCAAAAACTAGCCACATCAGATATAGGCCACCCAATCTAATAATGGGGTTGGGTAAGGGTTAGGTTTTCCATTGATTTTAATATTTATTGACCTTTTAATTATATAAACATTTGTTAAAAAAATGAAGAAATTTAGTTGTACTAATAATAAAGAAAATACAAAAATAATATTGGTATCAAAGTAATAGAGGAAAGGTAATGAGAAATTAATTAAGGGGAAAAAAAAGGACAGGCGTGAAAGGGTTCTCGGATAAAATCCCTCCCTTCCCTACTGTATTTGTCTCTCTCTATCACTCCATCTCTCGGTAGGGCCTAAAAAGAGAGAAAGATATGCAATATATACAAAGAGAAGCTTGAGAGATTTTACCTTCCTTTTCATTTTCATGGTATTCTATAATGAGAAGAGGATTGAATCTCTTCTTCTATGAAGAAGATGTCTTTCTTACAAGAACAAGATACGCATAGACAAAGCCCAACATTGGTTCTTAATGGGCTTTATTGTGAAGAGGAAGGATTTGGAGAGGACTATTCTTATAGTTTTGATGATGAATTTGTGATCAAAATATATATAAAAAAAGGAGCAAACTTTATCATCTGTTTTGCTTCAGCAAGACTTGTTTTGGGAAGATAATGAGTTACTGTCTTTAATCTCCAAAGAAAAAGAGACCCTTGTTCGTTTTGATGGTGGAAGCTCTATAGATGGATCTTTAATGGTGGCTTGTAGAGAGGCTGTTGAGTGATTTTTAAGGGTAAAGGCACATTATGGGTTCAGTGCTTTACTGGTGTTCTTACTGTCAACTACTTTGATGAGTTCATTTCAAGTTCAAGGTTTCAAAGAGATAAGCCATGGATAGGTCAACTTGCTGTTGTGGCTTGTTTGTCTCTGGCTGTTAAAATGGAGGAAACCTATGTGCCACTTCTTTTAGACTTGCAAGTATGTGCAAAATTTGCAATCTTTGTGTTTGTTAAAATGTCCTCATTGTGTGTTTATTGAACCAATTATCGATGTTTGATTTTGTGCTTTCTTCAGTTATTAATGATGGGGTTTTGTGTTTTCTTTGTTTTTTCAGGTGGAGGATGTAAATTATATTTTTGAAGCCAAGACCATCAAGAGGATGTAGCTGCTGGTACTGTCAACTCTTCAATGGAGGATGAATCCTGTAACCTCAATTTCTTTCTTTGATCACATTACAAGGAGACTTGGATTAAAAACCCACTTGCATTGGGAATTTTTATGGAGGTGTGAACGTTTACTTCTTTCTGTCATTTCTGGTAAGCAATTGAAAAGTCAATTGATTGACTGCCCTTTAATGGATTCACTTGTATCAAACACTCAATCCATCGGACATGAATCTTATCTAATGCTATAGTTTCTTCCAAACTCATGATTTTCGACATTGGATCTTGATTTCAGATTCAAGGTTCATGAGCTATCTTCCTTCTATATTAGCTACTGTGACAATGCTACATGTTATTAAGGAGGGTGATCCGCGTAATCAACTGGAATACCAAATCAGCTTATGGTTGTGCTCAAAACCAATGAGGTTTGTGTGCTATTAACTTGGTTCCTCTGTTTCATTGTGATCCTAAATCCTCTGCTTTGTGAAGAAGTTTTGGACTTGGTGGTCTATTAGTTAATTCTGGTTGCTGCATTTTAACAGGATAAAGTGAATGAGTGTTACAAGCTCATTATAGAGCCATCAGGCAATCAAAACCAATGCCACAAGCGCAAGTATCTGTCCACACCTAGCAGCCCAAATGGTGTCATTGATGCATCTTTCAGCTCTGATATCTCAAATAATTCATGGGCTGTGGCATCATCTCTCTCATCGTCATCAGTGCCTCAATTCAAAAGAAGCAGAGCCCAGGTTCAGCAGATGCAGTTGCCTTCACTAAATTGTATGTGCGTGGATGTGCTTAGTAGTCCTCGTTAATCTTTCTGTATTAATGTCTCAAGCTATCATAATTTTCCTCTTTAGCATCTTAATTGTTGTATCTGTAAGAGGCGCAGACGTTTTATGTCGCATAAATTAACAAATGCATTTCTGGCCAAATCTTTAGCGATCTCTTTGAGAAAGGAATGAGGAGGTGGTGATGTTTTTCCTATAGGTAAGAACATGATGTCTGTATTTGAACCATTCCTTTATTACATGTTACGTGGTTTACTAAATAAACCCAAGATTATCCTGTTTTTGTTCACCTCAACCATATTAGTTTTGTTAGAAGTGCAACCATAGATAGAGTTGGACTCCTGAAATCTTTGTTTCTATAGATTAATGGTTTGAGATTTTCAACTAAAGACAGTTCTTGCTGGGTTGTTCATCAGATAACACCAATCTCTCTTTGAGTATAACTGTTTAGGTGATATAATAGCACATTACATTTACAACTGTGCTTCTAGTGTTTTGTTTGTCTATTGTGCTCCAAGATGAATGAGAAGGACTCCTGTATGTGTGAAAAGTAAAACCAAAACTTTGTCCTTGCATATTGACATTCTGGCATATTATTGTGTAAAATATTTGGTATGTTCAACCAAAAGCTTTGGTAAGAATACTGCAAGTTTTTCTCGCGTTTACATATTATTGTCCCAACAAATTCTCCCTTTTTTTTCTTTTTTCTTTCGCTTTTAACTATCGTATAGTTTGGCAATTAATGGTCACGATAATGCCTTTGTTGTGTTCAAATTCCAAAGAGAAAAAAAAGGGGGGAGAATTTGCAATGCAACAACAAAGGCACCTGACCCTTCTCGATAATATGATTCTGGAATCATGTGATAGTTAAAACCCAGCTGTAAATGGTTGAAGTTTGAAAATTTGGATTTCTTAGTAAAAGACCATATGGCATACATTACCAACTTGACCTCCAAATTATTAAAATCCCCCAGACTGTACTAAATGGCAATTCTACCCATAGGCATTTGCAGTTATCAGCCTTGTGGTTGGGGTTTTAGAAGTCAGAATTAATGCTCTCTGTAAAGTCTACTTGAGCACATTAATGTTTGAAAGCTTAACAATGCAGCATTTACTGTAAATAAAATAGTTCCAAGGATTTTGCCTTTTTAGGAACCACGGTGATAATCTCTTAAAGCAAAAGTTGTAAATATCGAGGGAAACCTATGTAATGATGCCAGCAACCCAATTGTTGTTGATGGTTTTGTGTTGTTTCTCAAGGAGAATAAGCCTTGTAACAATCTCTTAGCATGATTTGAGACAAGACATCTTTTCTAAGAAAGCACGGGCAAATAACAAAAATACGAACGAGGAGAGACGCTGGTCTCTCCTGCAGAACTTCTTTCTCACCTGCTTCAACTCATTATGTCAAACTTGGAAAAAGAAAAGTCCTAAAAGGAGGAAAGAAACAAGCACATTGAAAGCATAGCAGCTTAAATGATGAATATTTGATGTACCAATGACGAAGCAGGGGACATGAGTCATGGCAGTGAAAGAACAGTAAGGTTATCAGAAACAGTTTAAGATTGTATTCAAAACCTCATGAGGAGATTTAAGGGTGGTAATTGGGTATATACTCATCGTGTTTTCAATAGGCTTTGAGTTCAGTTAGTGGCTCCGAAAAAGAAAATTCTCATAAATATATCATTTCGAGTATAGAGCAAGACTGCTGACAAGATGTTTAATCTTTGCCATGTAAAAGTTCAACAGATGACATTTCAATTAGAAAATAAAAAACATTTATGGGGAGAAATTGTCAAAACATTAGTACACCATTGTCTTCTACTTTGGTGCTGAATCTGAAATTGAAAGGTGCAGATTGTAGAACCAGTGGGCTAAAGTTCAGCTACTCCCTGCCTGTAAAGGAGTTGCTTTCAAAAAAGGTAAAATAAATCAATCTCCCAGCATTACACTCGCTCAAGAGCCAGTATAACTTATGAAGGTGGGTAATGGTCACAAAAATTACAGTTACCCTCTTTTGATTAGCTAAATGGCTAACGTTTTGATTGTTGTGGTCTAATCAGGATGAAGAAATTGGGCATCTCAGGTAGGACCCCACTGGATTCAAGGTCTCATCAGCTCTGCTAGAATGGAAATTCATGGCGGTGGGGTAAAAAAGTATAAAAAAGGCTTCACATGAGCAGAGCTGAGTAGGGCAGTTGGCCATCCTGTGCCAACCAATCTGATAGGACTTAATAAGAAGTAGACAAAAACATTTATGATTAAAAGATGTATTATCATGAGGCACATAATGTACAGCCAAAATGCATAATTTTCAACAAAAGATAGTAATTTGGTCAAGAATTAAGCGGCTAAGTATATAATGTACAGCCAAAATGCATGATTTCCACACAGCATTGATTTACACTTATAATTTCAATACAATATGTTTTGAATTAAAGGAGAATAGAAGAAGAAAGCAGAGATTTTGTATATCTTACATTTACTCATAACTCTATTTATGAACATTGTTTATCTAGCTAGCTATCCATGCTTTATTCTCAACTTTAAGTAGTTCATTAAATCATCCAACAAGAAAATGGACTCAGTAATTAGTTCAGTCCTTGGATTTTCAATCAGATTTTCTCTTCAATTAATCTCTTTACTGAATTATTAGGGTATTCAAAGTTTAGTGCCTATCCATTTTGGTGCCTGTCCATTTTGGTTTTAACTATTTAAAAAACAACCGTCATAATAACAAACACTATCTTAATCATAAAAAACAAATGAATACAATAAAATATTAGCGAGCTCCTGTTTGCTTGTAAAACTCGACTTTGACTAGAAAAACTTGACAAATTCAGCATACATATTTCGGTCAACTTCTTTAGCTCATCTTCTATCATTCAATTGTTTTTACTAGCTATTTTGCCTAACTATTTTACTAAAAATCTTTTATATTAGTTGCCCTATTTGAGTATTGATTTTATTTTGCATCCAACACAAATTCAATTACATTTAAATATTCTCATGGATACTGCTATACTTGCTCTAAAATTTCAACTACTTCCCTTTCAAAACCTTTTAATGGATATAAATTAGAAAAATTGAAAACTAGGCTTATATGCAAATTCAATGGTAGTTCAATCACATAAATATTGGAGCTTCTTTTCTTTAACACCTTACATGGTCCAAACTTCCTTGACTTCAACTTATGATAGGTGCTTTTAGAAAATCTCTCTTGCTTTAAGTACACAAGAAGTCTCCCTCTTCAAGCTTTTTAACTTGATGATGCAGATTAGTTGTATTAGCACACCTTTTTATTATTTACCTTCAAAGCACCTTATTTCTTCATAAACCCTCCATACATAATCTACATTTTATTATCACATATCAAAGCTCTAAGTGGTAAAAGGGTTGAATCAAGCACATAATGAGATTTAAGCTCATATGCAGCTTTAAAAGGTGTTTTTTTTTTAATTTTTAAGTTCATAAAGTTATTGTAAGCAAATTCAGCTTGAGGAATAACAAAATCCCAACTTTTTACATGATTTTCAATAAGAAATCTCAACATATTCCCTGAATTTTGGTTAACCATTTATGTTTTTTCATTTGTTTAGGGATGACATGTGCTAGAATATTTCAATCCAGATCCTATTTTCCTCCACAAGGTCCTCTAAAAATGTCTTATAAATTTAGCATCCCTATCAAAAATAATAAAAGATAGGACATCATATAACCTCATTATATCCTTGAAGGACATTTCATCTATATGAGTAACATCCATATTTTTTGAACAAGAATAAAGTGTGTCATTTTCAAAAATCAATGTACACAACAAAGTTGGAATCATAGACTTTAACTATATTTGGAAGTCCAAAGATAAATTTTATTCTTAAATGAATCCATGATGCCTCTAGTGGAATGTATAACCTTGTGTTTTGTGAGCTACCTTTATTGAAGTGGCAAGATCACACCTTTTTCACCACCATATCCATATCCTTCAATATTTTTGGCCAAAAATACCAATCAACCATTATTACCATCATCTTGTCTTGACCAAAATGTCCTCTACAGCCATTTCAATGAAACTCTTTAATAATTTATTCATACAAAGACCTCTCATGGAAAGCATAAGTGATTGCCTTTGAATAAACATTCATTATGTAATCGATAAGGATGAGATATAGATCAAATATATACTAATAAATACTCATTCTTCATGTCATGTCAACCCCTCCAACTTCACAACTATATGTTTGAAATATGGATAAGATACAAATTGATTTTTTATAACTTCAGAGCGTATAACTTGAGTATTCATTACCATTAGCAAAGCAAATAACATGTTGAGTGTATATGCTACTATATTAGACTCTCATCTAGTATTGTAGAAGAAAATTGAATTCATTAAGGTAGGAAATCCATTTCACATGACACTCGTTAAACCTTATTTGGAAATTCAAATACTCCAATGCTTGATGGCTCAAATAAAGTATAAACTCTCGATAAACCAATAAATATTTTCAATGCTAAACAACATGCACAAAAGCATAAAACTCTAAATCATAGATGGAATAGCATCATTTAGCATTGGATAACTTCTTGTTGAAAAATTCTTCTTGCTTCTTGTTTCAGTTCAAAATTGCTTCAATACTACCATGACATGCTTCACACTCCATAACAAATAACTTGTTAAAATCACAAAGTACTAAAATAAACGCTTTTGTTATGAAATCATTAATTCTTTCAGAAGCTTTCTGGGCTGAATTTGACAATCGAAGGTTATCTTTCTTCAAGCATTCAGTAATAGGGTTTATAATAGAGCTGAAACTTCTTATGAATCTTTATGAATGATGATAACTCATTAAATCTTTGAACTACTCTAAAGGTAGCTAGTATAGACCCCTTTATAATGCCCTGTATTTTTTTTTAATAGGGCTTTACATATTTAACTGTTATAATAAAGGATAAAAACACAAATTCTTTGTAAAAGAATAAACATTTCTTCAAATTAATAAACAACCTATTTTGTTAAAGTACTTTTAGAACTTGATGTAATTGAAGCAAGTGCTCCTTTGTACTTTTAACTATATATTAGGACATAATTGAAATAAACCATAATAAATGGCTTTAAGAATGGTTTGAATACCTACTCATAACCCTTATAAATATGATTGGCGCATTTAAAATGCCAAAAAGCTTGGCTAACCATTTATAAAGGCTATTCGAGGTCTTAAATGTGGTATTTCATTCATTGTTATTTCTTAATCAAATATGATAATATCAGCTGTTTAAGTCAATTTTTTGAAAACACCTTAAAGACAACTAATTGATCAAGCATATCATTTAAATAAAAAATAAAAAATATGTATTTGATAGTGATTTTGTTGATTGCATGACTGTCTGCATATATCCTCCATCTTTCTTTAAGGTAAGTAGAGTGGATAAGCATAAAAACTCAAACTTTCACATATCAAACTTTTGACTAGCTATTCTTTTGCCTATTTTTTTCATCTTTGCACACTCTAAATGCAACATTCTATGAACTAGTAGATTTGGTAAACGAGCACCAGGTACCAAATTATCAATTTTAGGAGACAAAAACCCCCGACGTAAACTCTCTTAAATAGGCCTTACTGAAGCTTAAGCTTCTCCTTTGAGTTATCAATCATGCAGGGACAAAAACATAACAAAAATCAAAAGCAATGCGAAAGAAAAGTCAAAAGCAAGGTAGAGAAACAACATATTTTGCAAGATGGCCTGATAGTATCCTTTGACCATCTTATTGACTTTACATTCAATTGAAGTTAAGGTCAACATAACATAATTATTCTTCTCATCCGAGTTCAGACGATGCTTTCATACAAGACCCTCTAATAATAGAAACAACCCTATATTAGTTGCATTTTTTTTTTCTAAAATTGACTATTCTAATGAATCTTATAACAAGCCATCTCCCCCGCGACTTCTTGAAATACATCAGCTTCCCTACCAATGTGTTCTCCATTATGCCATTGTTTCCATTGGTAAAGGTGAAAAACCACTGCATGTGACCCTTTCTTTCTCGATCATTGCTATCCACCACAAATAAAAGGCTTGGGTGTTCTGGAAGTAATGTCTCCGGAACGGTCCAATCTACACAATGAAGGATTTGAAGAGAAAAAAAAAAAAAGGAAGATGATTTGTTCAATATAACACATCATAAAGTAAATAAATAATACCTCTGATTAATAAATTCTTCCAACTGAAAAACATTAGATCATATGTACATTAGATCTTGTACCTTATCCTATCCTCCAACATCCCACACAATGAAGCTAACATTTTTGTATTCAAAAGTTTCCACAGTAAACGTGGCCCGTCAAAACCAACCAATAAAACAGTAACTCCATTAATTTCCTGTTAACTATCTAGAAAATTGATTTTATTTTACAGTATTGTTGCTGCTGTACATGTATTGCCTGCTGGCATGCTACATCATGCATGGTAATATATAAGTATTGTGCCATAGTAAATTTGATGTTTTGCTGATGCCGCGTGGGCTGTAGGTAGATTTCGCTGTTACTGCTCTTGCTTTTCTGTGACATGATTAGTCTTTCCACGGAAAACAGAAGAAAGAAAAGAAGGTAAATTTCACCGTGAAGTATTAGCAAGCAGACTAGATAGAAAGAAATGGAGATAACGAACCAAAGTGAAAATAATGACTGCTTGATTAATGATTTCATATAGTTTTCGCCAAGAAACACCCGCTTGCAGAACAAAATTTATTAGGGGATTGATCAATACACAAATAGTGCTGAAGTCGAAGTTGTAGAATAATAATAAACAGAACCTTGAAGAGGTTGGGTTCTCATGCAATCATTTCTGCTCTTTGCTGTCATTTTCCAGAGATAACATCCTTGGCAAACTCCAGGGAGGATGCTACAGAAGCCGCGGCACCGGCCAAGATGCCACCACTTGTGGTTGAATTGTCATGGTGATTGGACTGGTGAATCACCACCACCCTCCTCATCTCTTGGCCTTGCCCTGGGGATGACTTATAATCTACTGTTTCTACCCTTTTTTCCGGTACACCTTGTGTATTGGTAGCCTCTGTCTCCTGGCAGGCGTCATGGTTGTTATTGAAAGAAAGGGAAGACTAAGAATTAGATGGAAATTACAAAGGCCATGCCATTCATTTATATTCAAAACAAATCAAGCTAATGAGAGAGTACCTTCCTTGTGTGCGTATTCATTTGAAGATCACGGCGATCGATTCTCTTGAAGCCTTAATGTGGGAATGCTGGGAGGAATTATCATTCCTAATAAATGTTTAAATAGGAAAGGTCTCTCTTTGATTCTTTCTTTTTTCAAGTAAAGTTGGCCATTTGTTGCTTGGTCTTCATGGGACGATAAGCTAGGCCAGGGAAAGGGCCCTTGTAGCATGCAAACACCTCCACGTGTCACTTTACCTTGTCACGAATCCTAAAGCAAATATTACTACTTTCTTTCGAGCATGCAATGACACATGAGAACAAAAGACGAACAAATATTGGAAAAGAACATGGAAGATCAATGCCACATGATAGCACAAACACAAGCAAAACTCATACTCAAAACAATTATAAGCTGTTGAATCAACTGTCCGACTATTATTGCTTCCAGAGCTATATATGTAAAATCTACTACATATATATAACATCAAGCAGGACTGTTGGTAAAAGGGCTGCGAATATTGGAGATATAGGTGCTGCTGTAGCTGCTATTACCACTACATATGTTTGAAGAAAAGATTATGGTAAAAAATTCAGTAGGTCATAAGAGGTGACCCGCTGCAATGGACATCTGTTGCATCAGAAAGCCTTTGCCTCGGTGACAATGTTGAGATGCCTACAGCATCAACGTCAAGATTCGCAATGTTCTTTCTCTTCTGAGGATCTGAATTCTCCTTTTCGTCTGTTGATTTCTCAGCAATGGGACCCAAGTGCTCTGCTTCCTTCTGGTGAAGCGACACCATGGCTTGAGCTTCTGCTAATACTGATGCATCATCGTCAGTAGAATAAAGGATTCTCTTCATTGCTGCAACAACCTGTGGAAAAAACAAGGGATCACAGATTACAACTTTGAGAGAATAGTTAAATTACTCAGTTAAACAACGCAAATCTGATGGTCATAGAAGTAGTACTGGTAGGTTTTCGATCCCAGGGCTCTGGCACAAAATCTCGATATCTCTCAGCTTTGCAAAATAGAAGTCCCTCTCCTTCTCAAGGCTATCCACTGACAACTTCAACTCGGTGACCTGCAAATCAATTTGTATCATTAGATTCTACATGTTATGAAAGTCCCGTTCCTTAAAATAATATAATACCTCTGCATCATATGCAGGCACTGGACAAGGAGGTTTAGAAGCCTTCACAGATTGATTTGGAGGGTGTGCCGAGGACACATCGCTCCTTCGAGTATTGTGAGAAGACTGAACTTTGGGAGCAGTCGTAGAGCCCTTGCTTGAAGCTTGAGACTGTAGACATTTCTTGCTTGTTTCTTTTCCTCCCTTGCAAGCCTCTCTCCTTTCCATTGGATTGTAACTAACCACAAAAGCAGTAAGTAAATCATCAATGCATCATGATTATACTAGGACTCTATTCACAAAGATCATCGTTCGTATACCATCAGAAATCAATTCAAAGTAATAGGAAATTTGCAATTATCAAACCGAAAAAGGATACTAAAAACTCTCAAAAATATATATATATATATTTTTTAGAATGTCAAAGGCAATTTCATTAACAGGACAGTCTCTTATAGAATATAGATAGATCATCATATGTTAGTCTATATCTGATACGTGTACAACTTATAAGCTATAGAGGTCTTCGTATAAATCACGACCACTGTCTTAGGTAGCTTCGTATCAGTAGTGAGCACCAATCCCTTCCGTGTACATCCAACTACTTAACACAAACCCGTAACTCTCAACACTGTGAGAACAAACACTTCAAACCTTGTACAGGTGTCCTATTATTTATGATCTAGAAAAAGAAATCATACGGCATTTATGCAACTTTATATCTACGAAAAAAAAAGAAGTAAAATCTTCCAAGTATTGCCTAAAACTGGTTGCAAACTTTTGCTCTATAACTGAAGATTTGCACATTACAAAGGTTAGAAGAAGTGATGGACAAAATTTTAGCATGTAAAAACAGTACATATAATTTTAGACAAACAGGTTGAAACTGGAGAAAATATGTCAAACTTTTCACTCTGTTGTAAAAAAATAGATTAAAAAAAATTGCAATTCATCAATTCCTGTTTTTAAGTATCGTTTCCAAAAAAGGGCCCTTATTTTATTTAAATTAAATCACTTTTAAGCCATTCTAATTCCCATTACTCAAAAAGCAAAGAGACTCCACAATTTCAAGAGATTTTACTCCAAATTGTCGGGAAAAAAATGTAATACCCGAGTAATATTTTCGAATTTACTGGTTCGATAAACCCTGACACCACATCCAAAAAATAATTCGGCAAATACAATAATAACAAATCATATAACACAGAAATTGCGCATGAATTCCAAAAAACTCATCATCACATCCAGCAATTCAAGTTCCAAGTATTTTGCAAACAATTGACCACAATCACACAACAACAATTCCCCCAATTTATTTACTTCAATCAAAGCAAACCCTAACAAAACAATAAACTGTGAAATTACTTGACAAGTCCTCCATTGACAGAATCACAATAACGCTTCATCCACTGCATAAACTCCAGGTTATCGAGCGGCCTGCCTTTCACCAGCTTGCTCACCTCTATATGCTAAAAAAAGTTCCAAGAAAAAAAATCAGAATCAAACTAACGAAACATTCAAGAGATCTGAAAAGTAAAATTGCATACACAAACCTTAGTGATCTTAAGCTTGTTAAACACATCTTGCAGAACCTTATAATTTTGAATCATTTCGTACTCATTTTTGGCGTCGAAATTGACCTTGTGCATTGGCACCATTCCTGGATGAACCGAATCCATTAACTGACAATGCACCGCACCAGAACATGCCTACATGATTAGAGAAAATCAAAACAAAAAAAAAGCACCCATTAGAACAAATTAGGGAAAAATCAGAGAGAAAGAAGAGAATCAGCAACGAAATTACTTCTTCGACTTTGGAGAGATTGAGCTGAAGAGTGGTGTTAATCCAAGAGAGAATCTCAGATCTGCCAACGAAATAAGCCGAATCCATCATGCCGATATTAGTTGCCATCTCTGTTTCTCTCGATCGATCGATCGATTTTTGAGCCTCTGTGCGTGTTTTGTGTGTGGATAGAGTGAGAGCAAGAGAGAGAGTTTAAAAAGAAAGGAGAGCGGGCTCCTTTTGGAATTCAAAATGGCTAAAGTCTCTGACATGGAACTATCTAACCGTTGCGGTCTGAACCGGGGTTTGTGGGTGGGTCTTTTTTGGATCCGGGTGAGTTTTATGGGCTTAGGTTTTGAAGGGAGACCAAATCATTGTGGGCTTTGAACAATGCACTTTAGGCCTTTTGGTAACCATAATTTAATATTGAATACGCATAGAGAATTTAGAATATATTATATGCACATATTCATGATTTATGTTATTCTTTCTATCATAATATTTTTTTTCATTTATTTTAACCAATAACAATCGATGAGTAAGCACATGTTTTAATTAAATAAGTATAATATAAAAAGTGTTTTAAATCTATAAGGGAATAATTTATATTTTTAATATTTTAATATACAACCTTAAATTTGGATTATTAAAAAACATCCATGAGTATTTGATTTGTTATTGTTTCCATTTAAATACAAGAAGAATTATATGAATAAAAATAATTATATCAATTAGCATAATATTTTTAATGAGATCACCGAATGAAGAATAGATAAATATTTTGATTTTTTTTCCAAGCATTAGTAAATTTTAATAAAGGGTATAAAGTTTTAGGGGAATTAGTTCAACATGTAAATATAAATTTAAATAATTCCTAGTAGATATTTCTATTCAAATTGACAAAATATTCTCATTTGAGAAATCCAAACCCTTACCTAATTTATTAAAAAAAATGAAGAAAAAAACGAATTATAACATGATATTAAAATTCAATTTTTTCATGGTTATTTGTTTTTAATGAATTAGGTTACATTTGAATTTCTTGAATGGGAAAATTTTTGTTAGTTTGTTAATTAGTTTGTATGAGAATTTTTGTTAGTTTAAGAAATTAAACCTAAAATTTTATTTCAATATTTATTATTATATTTTTTTATTGTTTTTATTTAAACCGATTAAGAGTTTATTTTGTAAGTTTTAATTTTATGAGGCATATTGAAATTTTTTATTAATAAGTAAAACTAAAAAAAATAAGTTGTTTCCATTCTATAGCACTACTTGTTAAAATCTCTTGAGTTATCTAAAAGTTTATGATAACATAGAAGTTAAATTATGTGTCATTTATTTTCTTATTATTATTTTTATTTATCCTTTACTAAAAAAAAAAAATCATATAATACAACTTGGAAATGTTTCTTCAAATAAAATATGGATATGATAACACAGAATATATTATATACACATATCCATGATTTATTCTTTAGTTTTTTCTATCCTAATAATTTTTTTCTTAATTTATTTTAACAAATAAGAACCGATGAATAAACATATATCAAAACCACTGTAAATAGTGGCACACACACCATTTTCCTGGGCTAAACACATCAAGGTTGTGTTTGGTGGTTAGCCCCTCGTGCGCCGCCCGAATAGCACGGAAGTTGCCCACATGCTGGTGCATGTAAGTGTTTTTTTAATATAATTATATTCAATAAATGCAATTTACAAAATTATCCCTTGATACCTTTAAAATTTATAATAAAAACAAAGTCAAATGATAAAAAAACTTTTAGGTGAGAATTTAATTAGTTTTGTCTTTAAAAATATTAAAATAATTACATTATTTTATAAAAAATAAAAATACAAAAAAAATATTCTTGAGTAGCAGGCATTGGAATATTTTACTCAAGATTGAATTTGACCATGCATTTAAAACTAAAATTACCAACCTAACCTATGCATTTATCAAAAAAATATTTATGTCATCGGAAAAAGATAACAATGTCGCCACTACCAAGTTAAAGGATTTAATGGCTAAAAGCCAAAATAATAATTAAACTATTATAATTTTATTTGTTGGATACCGTAATTTTACTAGCAGACTTAGTTTTTTTTTTTTTTTTTTTCCAATGAAGACAAGATTACCTAGAAAAGTTACATGGAGGTAGAAAACGAGCATCGATCCATTCCCAAGACCCAGAGATTAAAAAATGTTGTAGACTGAGTCAAAAAAATGTGAAAACTAGCTTCACAAATATAGATCTACGAATTAATAATATATAATCTCACCCAAAGACAACTCAACACCCTGAGACAAACAAACGTCCTGTAAGTCAACGATAGATACATCTCTTTACAATGTGCTCCGTTTTTTTTTTATTATTATTATTAATCATCATTGACCATAAGGATATGATGCAGAAGAAGAGGGGAATTTTTCAATCACTTGTAAGGCTTCTTTCATCGTCGGCCTCTTCTGCGGCAGAGGAGAAGCACAGCTATACCCTAGCTTGAAGCAAGCCAACAAGGCATCCTCTTTCCCCTCCACGTCTGCTCGAATCGCCACATCAGCCATCCTCAAAGCCCGGTTCTTGTCTTCAACTACAAGCCCATTACTTCCCTGGCCCAACTCATCAACAACCACAGCCTTCCCTGTCAGCAGCTCAAGCAAGATCACCCCGAAGGAGTACACGTCCCACTTCGGACTGGGCTTGAGGCTCCGGAGCGACTCCGGAGCATGATAAGGCGATAGACCTCCGATCGAGCTTGGACTCGGGCTTGGGCTAGGACCCGTTCCAAAATCTTGAAAGCTATCGCGCGATGCAGTCGACCTCTTGCTCCCAAAATTTCGAGCCGATTCTCCAGCTTTAGAGCTTGTATCGCCGGTCACAAGCCTTTCGAGCCCAAAGTCTCCGATCCGAGGCTCCATGTCAGAACCCAAGAGTATATTACTAGGCTTCAGATTTCCATGCACATGCTTCTTATCGTGGAGAAACGACAGCCCACGGGCCACTCCTTTAGCAATCCTTAGCCGGGATTCCCATGGTAGATGACATGGTGACGAGCCTGCTTTCCCTGTAACATAAAAAAGTGGTCAACAATTAGAACATTGGAGCATCTTACACATGGCAAGTTGGCAAAGGAGAAAGTGTGTGGAAAAGGTAACAAGTGGTCATTTTCAACGGGGGAAAGTTATTCACTGGGATTACAGGTAACGTATATCGTCGTACATCACCACGTATCGACGAATACTGTGGGGCTAACGATAGCAAATATGAGCACCCTCGGCCAGTTTCATAGTTGACTTCCACTGATTGCATTAAAAACAAAGGTTACGTTACACCTACTCCACCGTCAAACCTTTCGGTCCATTGCTCGACTTTGCAGACTTCATGTCAATCAGAATGGGGCACTCATGCAATGCAGTGAATGAGCAAATTGGAGATGATGATTTTCCAATAAATATTATGGAAAGAATTACTTAGAATGTAAAAAAGACTACTTTAAACCGTCGTCTACACGCAATAAGTTTTAACCTGTTGATTGAAATAAAGAATGGCTTAGATCTAATTTTGATTTGGGATTCGAGGACTTACTGTAACGAGCATTGGCAAGGCAACCATTGGGGACGAAATCGTAGATAATGAGCTTCTCATCAACGCCCCAGTAGAATCCACGAATTCGAACAAGATTTGGATGAACCAACTTGGCTATGGCACGGACTTGGTTCTCGAAATCTCTGAACCTCTCTACATGGTTTTCACCGATTCTTCGAACTGCGAATGAGGTCCCATCTTCAAGAACTGCCTTGTACATTATACTAGAACCAGTAGCACCTAATATGTAAGCTGATGCTTTAAGTAGAGTTTCAATCTCAAGCTCCTTTTCACCATCTACAGTCACCAATGTCCCTTCTCTGTTTTGCTCATGATAGCCTGTCTTCCTTTGACTTTGATCAAGAATGTCTGCTTCGTTGCCCGTGCTTGTAGACTCAGAATCCTCTTCATTTTCTCCTCTTTTGCGTAAACATGCCCATCTTGTGAACCCTCTTGACTCTGAAGATGAAGGTGACCAACTATCCTTTGCAGTGGTGGCTTCCTTCTTGATATTTGCTTCAACGTTCCGTCTTTTCTTTAAATAGTGGTATACGTAGAAGAAAACCATACCAAGAATAGCAACTCCAGCAACGTCACCAATTACGATGCCTATAATGGTTCCTGGCCTAAGCCCACCTTCATCTTGTCCAGACCCTGTTGCTGTATCACCTGGAGGAGTTGTTGCAGGACTGGAGTCTATAATTTTTGGAATTGCAGCAATTGCAGAAGGTGATGCAGGTGCAGATATATTTGGAAGTGTAGTTACTGACGAAGGAATTGCACACGGAGTTCTTGTTGGCTGGCCGCAAAGATCAGGATTTCCGGCTAAAGCACTGGTTTGTTGATTTAAGAAAAGACTAGATTCCGGGATTTCTCCTGTCAGATTGTTGAATGACAGATCAATGGTAGAGTTAGATGGGATTTCATTAGCAAACTCTTGTGGAAGTGGACCAGAAAGCTTGTTGTAAGAGATGTTCAAGTAGCGAAGATTGTTACCACCAAAATCACGAGGTAGAGACCCATTGAGAAGATTTGAAGAGAGATCTAAAACCTGAACGGTTTGAAATCCACTAGGAAGATTACCAGTGAAATTATTGTTCTTTAAAGAAACAAAAGTTAGATTATGGAGAGCAGTGAGGTTGGCAGGTAAAGTCCCCGCTAAGTCATTGTCAGAGAGGTTAAGAAGTTCAAGATTCTGTAATCGTCCTATGGTCTCTGGTAAGTAACCAGAGATCATATTACTGGACAGATCAAGAAACCGGAGTTGGGTTGCATTGAGAAGTGAAAAAGGCAAGGACCCGTTAAGAGAATTGTTGGATAGATCAAGGTTTTGGAGGTGTTGAATCATGCCAAGATTGGCTGGAATGGAACCAAGAAGCTGACAATTTGAGAGAGATAAGCCGGTGACACGAGAGTAAGTA
Organism: Populus nigra; assembly: GCF_951802175.1. Classification (NCBI taxonomy): domain Eukaryota; kingdom Viridiplantae; phylum Streptophyta; class Magnoliopsida; order Malpighiales; family Salicaceae; genus Populus; species Populus nigra. The sequence continues at coordinate 10,649,934 of NC_084865.1, read as the reverse complement.
TTGTCTGTTCCAGAAGATCCACAGGTAACTCCATTCCATGAACATGGAGTCTGGTCACGGTTGTTCCAGCTTTGAAGCACAGAGAGAGGGTCGCTAAGGATAGAGTACTTGAAAGAAAGCAAGAGAACACCATCTGTGCTGAGCCCAAAAGATTGAACTCCAAGAAGTAAGAGTCCAAGTGCAAGAATTCTCCACCGTAAATGGAGCTGAACACTTTCGAAGCTCATGATTTCTCACAATGATCCCACATCTCTCCTATAGAGAGAGAGAGAGAGAGAGAGAGGGAGGGAGGGAGGGAGGGAGGGAGGTGTAAGTGAGATTTATGAAGCCATGTGATAGAAGTAGTTAAAGAAATAAATAAAGAAATGTAGCAGTGGATACAGAGATGCACAGCCCACCAAACTAAAATTTTCTTTGATGCAAAAATGCGTTGTGTGCAGTTCTGCGGATATATTAATTAAGGTTTAGTAGAGATGAATGAATAATTGCTACCACCATTTGTCCGGTCTTTCTCTCTTCTCATCAGTTCACATTTAAGAACCAAGAAATGGGCGACAAGAATAGCATCTTTGCTACAAGACATCCAGATGGAGTTATAAGGTTGCAGTACTGTTCAGTGTTACATTGACATTACAAATCCATGTTTTTTGTCGAGGCCATTACTATATTATACTGTTTTTTGGTACCATGTTAGTGTGGAGTTGCCAGTGACCCACGTTATTTTTCCTGAGCTAGATTGCAAATTGGCACAACTTCATGTTATGGTTTCACAAGACAGCTTCCACTTCACTTATTTTGTTCTTACCTGTTTGTTTCTTCAGGTTTTTAGGGCCATTACAGCAAGAACACGTATGAACATGTGATGTCAAACACAAGCTTGGCTAATTGCTGGAAAAAGACAGCAATGCCAATCAATTGCATGCATTGTTGTTTGGGTGGTCCAAAATTCCTAGTATTAGCTCCTCATAACACTCTCATTATTGAATCTCTAAAAGCTTTTAGTCTTCATTCATGGCTCCATCGTTTTGAGATTTGACTAGCATCTATATGAATTCCTCCCCTTCCTGGTATCTATTCTGCAATGCAATGCTGCTTGAAGATAGCAGAGAGTTAAGGTGAACTCACAAAGTGGGATTTTCTAAAATGGAACCTTAATTATTTTCATGGCCCATCACATAAGCCTCACTTAAATTAATCGTACATATTTGTAATGCAGATCAAAGTTTTCAGATTTTTATTATTTTCACGGGCCAGCAATAACCAAATCATTCCAAAATAGTACATGCTGTAAGTTGGACTGATGATGACGGGACTAATTGCCATCGAAGATTCTTGCTTAATTACTTTCCCATCATTTCAATTTTCAAGTGTAAATTTCCCTTCACGACATTCTTTCACTTTCCTGTTTTTTTTTAAGCTATTTTTTAAATTAAAAAATATTAAATTAATGTTGTTTTAGATATTTTTAATGTGTTAATATAAAAATAAAAAATTTTAAAAAATATGATTTTAATTTATTTTTAATTAAAAAATACTTTTATATAATTAATATACATGGGTAATTTCTTTTTTGGAGCTGTTCAAATAAAAATAAAACAATTGATGTTCCATGCATGGGCGGATGAATCTAAAATTGGGTCTTAGCCCTCCTAATCTGCAATTATTTTGGACGACATAATTATTGCAAATCGATTCATTTAAGCAAACCTACAGACCAGAGACTTGAGCACCAACAAAAAACTGCAGTGCCTGTTCTTCTGTGCATTATCTAGAATCCAGAACCCTCCAAGACTCTACTTGGATCAAAATCAAAACGCAACTAAAGCTCTGATTCATCTGATTACAAGTCAGAATCCAAGTAGTCTTCTGTTTTGACGGTGAACAAGTAGAAGGAGGTCCATCTTAGCTCCTCTTTTGGAGCCTTTGCATGAAATTCCAATGCATTCTGTAGATTGCTGTAGATTTGCCTTTGGCTTTATTCACAACAATTAATTCTTGAGTGACTTAACATTTGGCTTCTTGTGTCTTGTATTCGTCGTAGCTTCCTGTTGCTTCTCTTTGTACTTCTTGTGCAGGAAAAAAGAAGAAGAAAAGGAAAGAGTCCATTGCCTCTAGTGATTTTTCAGAGCTGCACCATTCTGTACTCTAGCGGGTCTACAATTGGACACACATGGGAGCTCGTCATCCCATCTATCATCACCCTTCTTTTATTTTCCCTCATCATTTTAGGTTTGAAAATAGTTATATCTCTTCTGTTTTTCAAACTCTTTTAAAATAGTTTATGGAAGCTTTGCCAATCTCGTTGAAGTAGGCGATTAGCGAAGTAGTTGAACCTCCTATAATAATATCTCACCTTCTTCCTGGTATCTCTATTACAATAATGAAACCTCCTTTTCATCCTGGTTTAATAAAATCCCCTCTTCCACCATTGAAAGCAAAGAAGAATCTTTAAAGCATTAGCCTTTTATTTATTTATTTTTTCAATGTCAAAAGCTGGTAACAGCAACAAGAAGAAAGGTTTTTGGATTTTAAAAGTGTCTTTAATTTTTTTATATTTTAATGTAGTTTTTAATAAAAAAACCACTAAAAACAACCTTATCACATCCTGAACATCTTGAATATTACATCATGATTGCTGAAGATGACCCAGAGAAGGAAACTCTCTGGGAGGATAAACTTGGATCACCAAAGCTACCCACCAGGGTTTTGACACAGCATAGTTAAATATCTGAGAGAGAAAGGAAAAGGGTGTGAATTGCCATTCATGTGTGATGATTCTACCCGTCCATTTATGAGACGATAAAACCTACATGTAATTAATGAGCATTTCACCTAAGAAAAAACCCAGATTTTTAAACACCAATGAGCCATGAACATCAATATCGCCATGATAATTGACAAAACATGTTCTAGCAAAGCAATTTGGATGTGACTACCCTTTCATTTCACATTAAAGATACGAAAACACAACCCCCATGCCGCGATGGGAAAAAACAAAGCTTCACATGTCTGCTAAGGTAAAATTAGGCCAGGATTGTGGGACGAGAAAAAAGAGTCTGTGTACCGTATTTGCGCAGCCAATATCTCCATTTTGGGCTTGCTTGAAGTGAACAGCTTCATCGATTCTCTGACCCAGAACAATGGATCATGCCTCCCCTTCTCTTCTTGAGCAAGTAACACCAGCCAGTCAACTAGCACAAGAATTTGCATAGTTTACCTTCTAACACAAGTGTATGTGCAAGTCTAATTGTCCCAACATGTCTTGCCCGTTTCTAGCTAAAATGTAGATTCATGGTATCTTGTGGTAAAATACCAAAAGCTTTTATTATCATGCGAGTAATTTTGTGGTTTCTATAATCATAGCATCTTCAAATTACAAATCACACACACACACACACACACACACATATATATAAAATAATAAGTTATTCCATAATTTTATTGATTGCTGATGCTGTAGCATTATTACAATTTCAAAATTAAATTGTTACCTTGAAGAACAAAGGTAAATGGTACACACTGCATGATTGAGCTTTTCTAAATTATACCATGATTAAATTTTTTTTTCAATTACTGACAGACAAGATTAGACAGTGATGAGCTAATATGGTAAGGAGTACACACTGCATAATTGAGCTTTATAAAACTCTAAGATATAAAACCAAAGGCCATAGAAGGTTGCTGGTATTTTCCTGTGCTTGGTGGGGCAGTCGGGTATCCTTTTGTCTCAGGGAACCATTCCATGCCCTCCCTCTTTGCTCGATGCCCTCCCTCTTTGCTCGATGCCCACCTCAACATGACCACCTTTTTTTATTTATTTTATCACTTGTATTTACATTTACGAAAAGCTAGTTGAATCTCGTCAAAAAAGCTTTAGCTTTTCTGGGTTGGAACTGCACGTGCCTTCCGCTAGTTGATTGTGCTTTTTTATTTATTTTTCCTCTTAATTTATTGCTGTAAAAGTAAATCAAGAAAGAAAAAAGGGATGGAGTAGTATAGTTGCGTGAGGAGATTATGCTTGGAGTAATGGAGTCGACCCCGTGACCAACAGGGCGCTGACTTGGTCTAACTTCATCTCAAGAATTACAGCTCGGTCATTTGGTTTCGTTCCATCTTATTTTATAGGATCAAGAGTCAAGACTCCCCTCCCCATGTAGTTTTTTTTTTTTTTTAATCCTCCAGGCAGCTGGTCAATGCCATGCTGCCTCTACTTCAGTAATTTGTTTTAAGCTGTGTCCATGGATTGGGATTTGAAAACATGGAGGGAGGGCACGCATCATCAGACAATACTAGCTATATATTTATGTGCCTAGCAATTTTAATGTGCTCCTGTATATTTTCTTTCTTTTATTATTATTTTTTTTGATTAACTTGGATATTCGAACTAATTTACACGCATCTCGACTAATTTTTAAAGTTCTAAAATTAACAAAAATATAAATCTAGTCTTAAAGTTTATGGAATTCAAACTAATAAATTCTAGAAAATAAATTTAAAATTTTACCAATTAAACTGTCCAAGCCAATTTTAATGTGTTCTGTCATTCTAGCTAAGGTTTTCATGTTCTTTTTTTTAATATCTGGTCGTGCTATAATAAATTCCAAATTTTCAAATCGGGCTCTATCCCTTTCTTTTAATGGGCATCAATAAAACAAAATGAAAATTCCAGAACGGATCAGGACTGTTTTTACCATTCAGTAGTCGAGCTGCAACACCATTTTCACCTCCTGTGGAGCACTGGTTACTATCTGCCCCCACATTGACACGTCACGGCAATACAGAGATCAACCATGACGAGTACAAAATATTAAAGACGCGTGCCTCTGTCTTCATAATGAGGTAAGGGCTCATACCGACGTAACTTGGAAGGAGGACCGGAGATCTCACCTGCAAGCATGGACCGGCGAGCTTAACACTTAACAACGAGAGGACCGGCCGACCTTCTTACCTATTGAAAGCAGCGCTGGTGAACAGACGTGACCGTAACTCGACACCACTCAGTGCGCGGGTGGCAGCACGGCTGTACTTTTTTTCGAAGTACCAAAAAGTGTTTTAGATAATTGAGATATAAAAATGTAAAAATCATAAAAATCACTCCAGAAAACACTGATTTGTTGGTTTTTCAACTAAAAAAAAAAAAAAAACTTTTTCAACTAATATAATAGGCAGCAAAATCCTCCATCTCAGTTACCTTATCTAATTATGTTTTAGTTTTATTACTTGATACTAGCATTAGTTCTTTGATTGGATCTTACCCTCCGCTCAATTAGAGTGGAACTCTACGCTTCACGCCAAATCATACCAAAATCTTTGTTGAATATGAACATAATATACAAGCATTTTTAATGTGTGTTCTAGCATCAAGAAGATTTTTAATTGGGAGCTCAAAATTCAAGAAATATATTTAATAAAATAAATTGTGGGTGACATGTACCAATAAATGTTAAAAAAAATTGTTAAAATTAGTTAAAAACTAAGTCATAAAACTAATAAATTAAATAAATATAAATTAAGATATCTAATCTTTAAATGAAGTGAGCCCTTTAATTTTTTAAATTATATGGTAATATTTGTTTATAAATATAGTAATAATTTAAATTACATTGAAACAAGTGTAATTTTTCCTTCTCTTATTAATATTTAATTTATTTTAAAAAATAAAACATTTTTATTTTATGTCATTCATTTAATAAAAATTAAGGGCAATCAGAACACATAACCATAAAAATTTGAATGATTTGAAATAAAGATAAAAATAATATCTCTCTAATTATAAACTTTTTGTTTAATTAACTCGCTCAATTTTTTTAAAATGTTTTATTAGAATATTTGTGTTTTAGATAACATCTTATCATTATCCTAAAAGTAAATATGAATTTTATATATATATTAACAATTTAATAATTTAAATGTGAGTGTTTTAAAAAAATATAAGAATAAAACAACGAATATACATTCCTACAAGAAACTCTTTTGTAATGTCATTAAAATCAGCCAAGCAAGTTAACCTAGAGATCTCTTGACCTTGCTTCTTACTTGACTCGAGATTCAAATAAAATTGTGTGGAGGTTAACCTAATATAATTTGGTTGACTTGGCGGGTTCAAATGTATTCTAAATGAGTGGTCAAAACTCTGTTTGAATTAAGAAAAATAAGATGAAATATTTTTTAAAAAAATATTGAGACGAAGACATCTTAACATGAGTTAACTTGCCGTACCAACGAACTGGTAGGGTTTAATAACTTTTTTTAGACACTATGATGTGAACCTTGTGATCACGTGGTCACGCAACCCACAATCAAGATTAAGATTTGATCTCGAAAGCCAAAATAGGTCTGATAGGAGTATAATACAATAAAAAATCTGCCCTAAAGCACCAATACTATTGGAATGAGTAGAATGACGTTACGAAGCCAGTTAGTATTTGATAAGTTAGATTCAGTTTGTTCAAGAATTAAATAATGCAAGAATCACTCTCACAAATTAAAACTGAAACATGCATAAGTAATATTCATCAATGGCCCTGAAATTTAGGTTACATGTTTAAATAGTTCTTAAAAATTAACCTTAATGGATCTATCCTTGTGGGCTGAACTAACCCACATACAAAACTGACCAAAAAACCCTAAACTGAAATGCCCATAACCTTATCCAAACAAGCATTAAATCCTAGATCAAAACAAAGTTTTAATTAATCACCACCCCTTCTTTCCTTGTGTAGCTAGGATGAATAAGGAATCATTATAAGAAAAGGATTTTGGAACATTAATGAATCGTTGCCACTCTTAAAAATTATGTTTCAGCTCATTAAATATTCTTGTGGAACAAAGAAATTCTCAAAACAAGCTGTCACATCCTTTTAGAAAAAGAATCCTTGCTGAATAGAAAGTTCACAAGTTAAAATGAAGTAAATAACAGAATTCATACAACTTGTTTTGACCTGTATCGCAAGTCTTTTTCAAACTTTGATTTACCTGTAAATTTACCCCAACATAGAAAAATACCTTTGGAATCTTCTATTAAAGTTTCAGCTTGATCCAACGGTTAGATTTAGAGTTATGCTCAATAGCGTAAAACTAGATAGTAGAAAAGTTTACGCCAAAATCTGGATCTGACCTTGCTTGGGTCATATCACAAGGCTGAACCGTATTATTCCCTCCCTCTTCAAGAAGATTCACCCTTGAATCTTGAATAGGATTAATAATGACTTCATTAGCCATTTGTTTTAAGCCTTTAAAATTTTGTTATTGCTAATACCTTTCTCAAACAACATTGTATGAAAGTAGTGATTGACATAAATTTTAAATAAGCACGTCGTACTAACCACTTGCGTATATATTTTTGATTAATAACAACAACGATTCTTCTTCATCTTTTATTTTTTGGAGTTGTACCTCCTTTCCCCATGAAGTTTGAAGATCATAGAATAATCTTTTACACTTATCAACTTCTTGTTCTAAAACCCCAAACCATGGCTTAGTTTTTCGCATTGTTGAGCTAGAATCCTTCTTCGTTCCCTCTCTCTTACTGAATACATGACACAAATAAGAAAAATAAAAGAAGACAAAGACACAACAAGAATAGAGTTTACGATAGGAAGAACACTAATTTAGACTCAAAATTATAAATTTGACTTTTGTTTGGATCAGAACTGATCGAAAAGAAACAAATATAAAAGTGATGAAAATAACTCAAACAACAACCAAATATCCCAAATATGATGATGATAAATTAGCAGGAACAAAATCAACAGAAACAAAATAAGTCACGTTACAACAAGACAAAACCCGATTCTGAAACCTAAAGAAAATGTTATCCAAATGAATTTGAATTTAATAAATAGTATTCAGATACCAAGAAAACACAAATCCCAGTTTAGAGATTGTTCTATTATGTCTAAGTACTCAAACCCTTTGTATGATTAGTTTGTAGCAGAATTGAACCTCCAATTAAAATCTCAAGAAAACGATATCCAAATAAGTCTAAATTTAATATATAATGCGATCTCCCACCCAATACATAGAATATTAAGTTTCAATTAATTCTAAGGTGGTTTGTTTATGGTTCACTAAGAGTAGTGTTTTTGTGACAGAATTGAACCTCGAATTAAAACCTCAAGCAAACAATATCAAAATAAGCCTAAATTTTATATATGTTGCGATCTCACCCCCAATAGACAGAATATGAAGTTACAATTGATTCTAAAGTGATTTGCTTATAGTTCACTAAGAGTTGTGTTTATGCGGCAGAATTGAATCTCGAATTAAAACCTTAAGCAAACGATATTATAATAAGCCTAAATTTGTTATATGATGTGATCTCACCCCCAATACACAGAATGTGAAGTTTCAATTGACTCTAAGGTGGTTTGCTTATAGTTCACTAAGAGTTGTGTTTCTAGAGTAAAATTGAATCATCCTTAAAATTTCATTTAATATCTCTTCTTTTTTTAATATATGCTACTGATATGATTAGAGACTGAAACAAGCTGAAATATAACTTTTTTTTCTTAGATGATGCGAACACCAAAAACAAGAAGATGAACAACGCAAACACTGAAAAACTTAAAGGAACACTAAAGAAAAACAAAAATAACAAAAGGATATGACCTTGTTTGAGAGCCTAACTCTGATACCAACTGATGTGAACCTCGTGATCACGCAACCCATAATCAAGATTGAGATATGTTCTAGAAAAGCCAAAATAGATCTGATAGGAGTGTGACACAATGGAAACCTGCTCTAAGGTATCAACACTATTGGAATGAGTAAAATGATGCCACGAAACTAGTTAATCTTTTATAAGTCAGATTCAACTTATTCAAGAACTGAAGAATGCAAGAATCACTCTCACACATTAAAACTGAAGAAATTAGAGTAATATTCATCAATGACCCTAAAATTTAGGTTACATGTGTTTAAATAGTTCTTAAAAATTAACCCTAAAAGATCTACCTTTGTGAGTTGAACCGATCCACATACAAAACTGACCAAAAAACCATAACCTGATCCAAGCAAGCCTTGGATCCAGCTTAAAATAAAGTTTTAATTAAGCCCAAACATGAAAGAAAATAATAAAAACAACTAATATGTCATTAAATAGCACTGCCCCTTCTTTTCTTGTTTAGCTAGGATGAATAAAGAATCATTATAAGAAAAGGATTTTGAAACATTAATGAATCGTTTCTACTCTTAGAAATTATGTTTCAACTTATTAAAGATTCTTATGAAACAAGGAAATTCCCAAAACAGGTTGTCACATCCTTTTAGAAAAAGAATCTTTGCTAAATAGGAAGTTCACAGTTCAAAAGAAAGTAAATAACAAAATTTATATAGCCTATTTTGACCTATATCGCAAGTCCTTTTTGAACTTCAATTCATATGCAAATTTACCCCAACATAGACAAATTCCTCTAGAATTTTGTGGTAAAGTTTTAGTTCGATCCAATAGTTGGATTTGGAGTTATGCACATTAGCGTAAAACTAGATGGTAGAAAATTTTACATCAAAATTCGAATCTAACCTTACTTGAATCATATCATAAGGCCGAACCGTATCACGCTCGCAGTAAAACAACCAAATATTTTTTTATAAAAAAATATCATGATGAGTTTCACAAAGAGAATAGTTGCTAATATTAAAAAAGATTTTTATAATCTTATTTGAAAACACAATGTATTAAAGAAAATAGTATCTAAATATATTTTTAATTTGTTAAGAAAACTTAATAAAATATTATACCTAATATATTTTGAATTAATTAATTTTCAAGATATTTCATTTAAATTGTTGAAAAATATAATAATAAAAAGAAGGCCAAGAATGCGGTTCCAAGTGTCCTAGGGCGTCTAGGCCTTTAAAAATAAACCTAGGCACGTGGGCCTGACAGCCTAAGTCTAACGGAGGTGGATGAAAAATCAAAAGTGTTTTTTGACTTAAAAATTTATTTTCAACCTATTTTTCATCTAAGAACACCTAATAAACACCCTAAGAACATCAAAAAAAATAATTTATCAACCTAAAAAACAAAAAAAGGTTTAAAAGCATAAAATTAAATTGAAAAATAAATTCTCTCTCAAACTCAATAATTTTTTTAAGCAAAAAGAAGGTTTAAAAACACCTCAATGAGACTCTACTTATCAAATGGAACTCTTCAGCACTATGATTAGCCCTTTTTATCATTATAATATGGTCAACTGATAATTTTCTCTTTCTTTCACAATTTTTGAATGACTTTCTTTTTCCCTTTTCAAACATAGGGAATGGAACGTAAAGAAAATGAAGTCTTAGAGTAAAATGTAAAAGTTCCAAACTAGAAGGACCAAAATTGAAAGTGGAAGAATTTTGAAGGCAAAAATATCAAAAAGGTGAGTGATGAATAGTAGGTTAAAAAGTTCATTTCATTCTTTGTGTCAATTTGGGTCCTTAGATTTTTGATTTTTTCAAACAATAAAATTGATTTTATTCTTGCAAAATCAAGTACCAACATAATGACATAATACTTTTTTAATACCACGATAATCTAATATAAAGTAAATCAAAATAAATTCTCAAGCTTAATTCCCATTCATCACAATAATAAATGACATATTCAAATAAAAAAAACTTCAATGACCAAAGTGAAAAAATAAGAACAAAAAAATAAGAAACATTATGTTAATTCATAGTGAAATAAGCTAAAGTCTACAATAAGACTCTAAGCTCTTTTAAGTTTCCTCCAATAGGTTGAGACTATGCACAACATAGGAACTAAAGAAGGATTGCTATGGAAAGCATAATAAGCAAAAAAGTGTTCTTATTTTCTTATGCTTTTTAGGGTAACTTTTTTTAATTGAACCATTTCAGGACTAAATTGCCTCTAAAATTACACTTGCATTTTATAGTTTAGTTTTTTTTTAATCTTACCTCTATTCTTTCAGAAATTATAATTTGCATTTTAGATTAACCTAAATTTTTAATTTGAACAAAATTATAAATCTACCCTTATATATAATATGAGCTCTAACTTCATATATATCCCCAGTATCAAGTTGTAAATAATGGGTATCATTGGCCAATAAGAATATGATGCAACAAATAACTTAAATGAATTGAATCCATTTGTATATAACCTAACACATACGTTCCGCGTTTCCATTGAAAACTAATGATGCATTCTATTAAATTGCTTTTAACCTTCTCCATCGGAAGGGTGCATCATGATTTCATCTACCACATCATGTGAATGATGTTATGTCATATGCTCAGTAGTGTTTGGAGACATATATAATATTTGCAGTCTAAGAGTGATTGATAAGTATCTTAGTTTTTTATGTGTGATAAAAGTCTTTCCCCTTCCAGTTTTAGGCTTGTATCAAGCATGCCCACAGGTTCTACTCTCGGTCAAATCTATAGTTTTTAGATAGTACAACATGCAAAAGTTTAGACACATATTGATTTTCTAGTTTCCTAAGCCAAGGGGTTTTATTAGGGATTTAGAAGCATAAAAGTTCTTTTTTAGTCTATTCCCTTCAGGTAAAATACTTCTCGTTCATTCAACGATTCTATCATAACCGGCCTCACTCAGCCCATAATCTGATTTGATAGTGAACACATGTGCAATGACCAATAAATAACCATGATTTGTGCACCCGTCCCATAATGATTTGTCAAAATCTTTCAAAATATCAAAAAACATGGCTGCATTTGTATTTTATTTTTTATCTATGATTGAACATTCACCTGCATCACCCTGATTCATTCTTATTGCATCCATCACCATAATCCTATAATGATTACTATTATCATTTACAACTCCATGCACTTTGTTAGAACTAGAAGTTAATCCAACCCTTCTTTTTACCATGGCCTTGTATGAAACATATAGTTTTCTATGTGCAAACTAACACAAATTTTTTTTTATTAACCCTTTCGATAGAAGATGCCTCATAATAACATTTAGATTAATAAACTTTTTATTTTTACACATCTTACATGGACATCTAATACCACCTCCATTAATATTTTTCATATTAGATAGTGCGTAATTAATAAAACCCTCAATCTCATTACAATAATTCATCATGTGCAACCCTTCAGGTGAAACTCAATACATCCAAGAACGATCATCCATTACTTATATGAAACCTATACAGAATATTGATGACAACATGTATTAATTAATAATGTGAACTAAACAAATTATCGGTACTCAGCTAATTAGCTATCATTGATTTAACTCTAACTTATTCAATCTATTTTAATAGAACCCTTAAATCATTATCAATTTTCTCCAAAAATTTGAATTCCTCCAAATTTACTGAAATTTCAACTTAACAATAAAATTGACAAGATGTGAAACATACCCTTTAAATAAGCCATTATTTATTTCATTATAAAATATCTAATTTAGAAAATCAAACTCAATTTCATCAAATGACAAACAAAAATGATTTTTTAAAATCTTGAACAAACCCTAACATGTACAAATCATACATTCATATAATAAATTTCTATAGAAAAAAGCTATAAAACAAGTAAACACACAAACAAACTACATATACTATATTAAAATATAAAAAAATTTAACATTTTATAAATGGGTTACAACAAAAATTTAGTAGTTTTGCCTACTTGATTTGACAAATCTTAAAAAAAAAACCATAACAGGGATATTGACAGACTGAGTGTTGGAGTGACTGAATTTATGATGATGAAAACTTGATTTATAAAAAATAAGAAGGTGTTGTGAATTGTTTTCTGTAGAAGAAAAAGAAGTAAAAGAAGGGGATAGATGAAGTCATATGTTAGGTTATAGCTTAAATATTATTGATGGATTCACCATCGAGTATTAGCGACATGAATATTTTATTGATAATTCTATTTGTAATAATAACATGTTATTTTTTATATTTTTTATATTTTTAACTGTAATTCTCTATGTAGTCACCAGTAAAAAAATTTATTGGTAAATACCGAGAAAAATAGCAATGTAATGTTTTGTCAAAAAATATCTTTATAATTTACCAACAATATTATTTTTCACCTTATTTATATATATATTTGATAATTTTATGCTAGCACAAGCATTTAAAATGCCCTAACAATGATGCCCAGTGACAATATAAAAACTCTTCAGCCCTGGAATCTTCCCAATCACAGGTACTAACATCAGTCCATGCAAGAAGCATGATTGCACTGCCTTCAATCATGCCTCATGGCTCGACACAGTCTTGGCTATTCTCTTTAACACCTGTAATGACTCTGGGTCGCCACCTATCTGCTCTGGATCCTCCGGCACCTCAACCTCCGATGACATTTCGCACAAACACAATGACCACTCAATATAAGGTTTGTATAATGATTTATTTAAGGTTTTGATCGGCGAAAGATATTATTTTAATAAATTAAAGCTGACTTCAACATAACTTCTGCTGGACAAAGTAATTAGTTCCACTTTGAGGCCATCACCGCATTACCTTGAGCTTTTGGGCCCAAACTGATGAGATAAATGTGGGCCCAAGAAAAGACCTTCAGCCCAACTCAGGCTTCTAAAAGTTTCTGCTTGTTGAAGGGTGTTCTACTTGTGAAACTGCCATCCTCTTCACGAATGTTAAAGATGAGATTTGCTATGGTTATTTCTAGTTATTGTAATTATAGTGTAGGTTATGAATTAATAAGATAGTTTTTAGGATATAATAAGTGTAAATATTTATTAGTTCATGACCATTAACAAGTAATTTCTTTATAACTTGCAAACAATATTTGTTTTTCTAGTACTCCAAAGGAACAATTGACGTTTTTTTATATATTGCAATTCAACTTAATTATTCGTAATTATCACAATTAAGAAGGAATTAGCTAAAATATAAAAAGATAAAATATTTTTTCATGAATACTATTTATTTTACTTTTTGAGTCGTAATTATATAATGATATCAGTAACTAATATAATTCTAAGATAGCTATTCTAAGATAGCTATTATATAATGAATAGTATTTAATAATTTGTAACTTGAAAGTGTTATAATTATTACAGTGTCTTGAATTACGCATGGTAAGAGATATATTGTGATTCTGTTTGAAAGTGTGGTTGTGGTTATTTTTCAAAGTGTTTTTTATACCGAAATACATCAAAATAATATTTTTTTATTTTAAAAAAATTATTTTTAAGATCAATATATCAAATGATTCAAAATATATATATAAAATAATTTTTAATAAAAATAAAATTTTAAATTGTCCAAACTCCCCTAGCAATGGTTACTATATTACAATATATATATATTAGGAGGATGCCGTCTGAGCTTTATCAAAGATAAATTAAGTTTAGGATTTCCTTCATAAAATATATTGGATGAGAATTCTCCAAGACGGTAGCCATGGACGTTTGACTGAGGACCTCAAATTGGATAAACAATCTCCGGTGGATTTCTTCCCGGACATCGATGGAGCATCTGCTCCACTCTCCGGTGGATTTCTTGACTAGTGTAGTTTCTATCCAGGACTATGACCATCCATATAATCAGAAAAAAAAAAACCAGACAGTTTTATGGGATCTTACATGTCTAAGTTACAGATATTTGATTCTGAATACGTTTTACCATGAAAGACAAATGCCTACTGTAGGAGGGAAGGAATTTAGGGCGACAGGAATTCCTCGAACCAATTATTTTCTCCAGACGAAAGTGTTTGGCGAGTGGTGTGCTTTTGTCGCCCACCGCTCTTTGATTAGCGCCACACAATTCAGCTAATCTTATTTAGGATTTGTTCTAAGCTAATCGTACTTTCATTTTTTTTTGTATCTTTTCATATTTATTTATGGGGGAGGATGGAGATAAGCCTGGATGCAATTAAGAGGCCTTTTCTTCTTGCTTCACCTATATACTTAGGGCTTGGGACCCTTGACGTTGAGAGGTTTGAAACTTTAATTTATATTTTGAGGGGTTTAAAAGTATAATTATAATTATTTTTTAAGTATTTTTTATTTAGAAATATATTAAAATAATTTTTTTTAATTTTTAAAAATTATTTTTAATATCAATATATTAAAATGATCTGAAAACACCAAAAAATATTAATTTAAAATAAAAAAATTAAAAAATTCTTAATTTTTTTTTTTAAAAAACTTTTAAAACACATTTTGATGTTTTTGACTCCATGCATGATTTGGACTGGGGGTAGTGTGCTAGAACTGCTAAAGATCCCCTCCTTTTACCTCGCATGGCACTTTGCCAAAGATGCTGGCTGGCTGGCTGGCTTCCTCCATGATTTTGCTGGAAGCTGCCATAGAAACTCACCTTAGGGCCGGGAGGATTAATTTGTTGATCTTTTATTAGCTTCTAAAACAACATGATGATAAAAATCTCTGCATTGTTTCGATTTAATGTTCGGATTATAACCTCCCTCCCTCCCTCCCCTCTAGCACAGGTTCATTGCATAAAAAATTATGTGTAAATTAGTCCCTCTAAGTCTGAGAAATGAATTAATTAGTCCTTTTTATTTCTAAAATTAATTATTGAGTCCATTTATATACCAATGTTCACAGCATTTAATTTAATATTACTTCATTTCAAAAAATGTCTTCTATTTTTCTTCTTCATTTCTCAACATTATTCAAGATGTTTTGAAAATCTATTTTCTTATAATACCCCTCTCATGTTCAAATCCTGAATGATAATAATATAAAGAGCAAAACAATGGGCCTGAAAACTATCACTCCAAGCTTCTTAGAGTATATTTGAAAATGTGGTTATATTTATTTTTTAAAGTGTTTTTTTAAAAATATATTAAAATATATTGAATACGTGCATGCAATGAATTGATCATGCTGGCTTTGATTAGTCAACATATACAGGCAATATATGGCATGTTGGTCAAGATTCATGGAAAACTTTAAGAAATAGTTCGTGCTGGGTTTTGATTAGTCAACATACACACACAGTAGCTCACACAGTAGCTTGGCCATTTTAGAGAAGTTAGGAAATTGGACCAAATCATTAAAACAATTGAATACCTCTAGGCGGCCTAAATCTCGATGTATATTTGGAAAATTCAGTCAGAACAGTTTGGAGATGAGCAGGGTGTTTGAGAGTCTAAACTGTGTTTGTGTTTAAAGTGTTTTTTTGTTCGAAAATATATTAAAATAATATATTTTTTATTTTTAAAAAATTATTTTTAACATCAACATATTAAAATAATATAAAAAAATAAAAAAAAATTAATTTTAAATAAAATAAAATTCAAATTTTTGAAAAAAATACTATGTGTGTTATTTGCCACGCAATGGCAAGTGCTTGAACATGGTCATGGTTTAAAAAGAGAGGCCATGTTCATTGCAACATCCGTACGGAATTACGATATGATTTGTCATATTTAGTGACTTCTTTGAATGGGTTATTTTGGAAGCATCTTCGGCCTAAACTGATTGGCCCAATTAAGCTCTCAAGGAAAACGACCCGTCACCTAACCACAGGACAAAGGGCTCCACCACTTTGAAAAAAGCCCATGTTATTGGGAGGCTTTGCCACCCCAAACTCTTCAACTTATTTGAGGGTGTCTTTGTTTATTATTAGGAAAAAAAAAAAACTATTTTCATTCTCTGTTTTCAGTCTTTTATAAGAAATCTCAAAACTTGTTTATTATTTAAAACATCAAGTTCATAAGTAGTTTTTTTTTATAAGAAATCAAAGCCATACTTTATTATATCCATCTTAATATTTTATGTTTGTGGTAATATAATTATATAATGTCATTTAGAAGTTATCATAAAAAATTATGTTCTTAACTAAAAACAAAATCTTTTATATTGGATTTATAATAAAAACTAGATTTATGACACTAACTAGATATAGAAATATAACAAAAATAATTATAATCTCTTGCATCGCTAAAAAGTAGTTGTATATAAAATAAAGAAATTAGATTATTCATATATTTTTTAGATAGAAAACCCTTTAAAATTTGTTTTTCAAACTTAGGTATTATTTTTTTTTGCGTTTCAAAAGTGTTTTTGAAAAAAAATCAATTTTTTTCTTTAAATTAATATTTTTTAGTGTTTTTAGATCATTTTAAAGCGCTGACATTATAAATACTTTTGAAAAATAAAAAAATATTATTTTGATATTTTTATAAATGTAAAGTATTTTAAAAAAATAATTATAATTATACTTATAAACATGCCCACGAAGCTTCTAGTTTTTGTTTTAGATAGATAAAGAAATATTGCATTTTAAAAAAAAGAAAATCAATTTCTCATATATCATGATGAGAACATTCTCCAACATAAATCTTCTTAATGGGATTTTTTGTCTGCTTCTTGGAGGACGTCTCAATCGCCTTTGAAGGACAATCATCAATGGATTGCCTAACATAACTTTTCTTAGGGCAGGCCATGAGTTACTTTTGGTAGTTTCATATCCCACTAATTTATGCCAGTTCATGGAAACGACATGCCCACTATCCCCTCTTCCTTTTCCAAGATTTTTTTTCCTTGGCTACTCTCTACCGCCGGGGAATCTATTGGCATGTGCTCCTTGAAAATCGTGTGCCATTGTCAATTTGCCTACCTCTTCATCCTCCATTGATTTTAAGTGTATTTTTTTTTTAAAAAAAAGTGATGATGCGTTAATACTAAAAATTAAAAAATATTATTTTAATATATTTTTAATCGAACAGCTTTCATCGCCCGCAAAGATAAAACTATGTTATCGCAAAGCTAAATACAAATTGATAGTTGTTGCTTAGATCCCATCAATGTTTCCTTGCCGGATTGTAAGAGCTAACATCAGTTACAAGTAAAGGAGGAGATTTTGACAAAGTGATATCCATATTCAATCATAAGCTTATGCCTTTCGTTTGCAAAGTATATCACTAAACTTGACCTAATCGAAAGCTTTATAAAGAAAGCATACTAAATTAATTCCTTTTTCAAGGGGATGGATGGATGCATGCATGCATGCATTACATGGTACAATGATTAAAGTGTGCTGGAAAAATTATTGCCATACAACTAGCTAGGTACTTCCATCAAATAATTAATCAGAAAATATTCAGTGTAAGTGCTTAGACTTGAATTCTCTGTATGAAGCCTTGAACTTGTCAAAGCTTTTTACAACATGAAATCTTATTAGAGCGGCTTGTACGTCAATTATTATTTTTCTTATAAAGATTTTAATAATTTCTTTTACATGCTGATTTCAAGATTTGAATTTGGAATATTAACAGAAATATATAAGATAAAGATCAATTTCTTAGAGTTAGTTCATGAAATATATATATGTTCGGATTTCGGTTTAGAATATCAATAGAGATAGGAGAACATTTTTTTAGAGTTAATTCATGAAATATATTCATTAACAAACTGAATGATGTTGCCATATATTTAAATAAATATAAGCATTTAAAGCAATATAAAAAATTGAGAAAGGGCCTGTAATCTTTTGAATGAAACTCAAACTCAACTATAAATCTTATTAAGCACAAGTTTCTTTTCTGATATAAATTGACCCACAAACACCACCAAACACCCATTATATATTTCAAATGGGTTAATGACTCGATCCAATACAAAAGTATTGTAAGAGGTATTGAATGTATTGATTTTGAAAGTTTTGACCAAGTCAGATTTGAAGGGTCCATTGAAGTATCAAGAGGAGATCTTAGTACATCTTATCCATATGCAATAGGAGCCTAATCCAATCTTATTTGGGTTATGAGATGAGGAGAAAACACAACAAAAAAAATAAAAGAATCCAAGCTGACTTAGAAAACAAAGTGGCGGCAAGGCTTTCTAATTATACAAAAAGATTATTCTAACAACTTTAATTGTGATTCCTACTATTAGAAAGATCCTAAGAGGCGGAAAAGAAGAGAATTAATACCAGCAATTCCTTTCCTTAAAAAAAAACACAAGTTTGAGATCAGAATCCTACTATAGCTTGGAAACAATATGGCAGCTGCCTTTCCTTTAGTTTCTAGGGTTAATAGACTGCATGGAAGGCTATAAATAAGCCTTGAATCAGTTCTGTAATATTTTCTTTTCTTCTCACGGCAGAACATTGATTTAATATATAAAATTTATTTTATTTTGTTGGTTACAACCTAAGACTTGTTTGAGCTTAACTAAAACTTTGTTTTTAATTAGGATCCAAGGCTTGTTTGGATCATGTTATGGGCTTTTCAGTTTAGGATTTTTGAATCAATTTTATAAGTGGGTCAAATAAGTCTACTAGGACAAATCCATTATGGTTATATTTCCATAAGTATTTAAACCCTTGTAAAGCCTAAAGATGGAAACTTTTTTTTATCAATAAGAATTCAGAATATTTTTTTAAACTTGTGTGAGAGTGATTCTTCATTCTTCATTTCTTGAACGAACTAATTCTGATTTATCAAAGATTAACTAGCTTTGTGGTGTCATTCGACTTCATTCCAATAGTTTTGGTGTCTTGAAACATGTTTTCATTATATCACATTTCTATTAGATCTATTTCGACTATTCAGGATCAGATCTCAATCTTGATTGTAAGTTGCGTAATCACGCGAATCACGAGGTTTGCATCACCTTCTATTGCCATTACTTCACTAACTTTTTAATGAAAAAATGATTAATATAGTATTTCTTTCAAATAATTATGCTACAATCTTTATCCCTTAATCTTAATAAGTTCTTACTAAAAAACTAATAATTTGATTAATTACTTTCAGTTTCCAAGACTCTTAATGAGAACACACAACCAAATTCTTAACACCTATTTTTTGTCAAATAAATCCCTAATATCCAAACTTAATAAAAAAATAACTTTTATTTTTCAAATATCTAGACATATACATAAAAGTTCTCAATAAAAACTAGAGAGGGAGGAGGAGCGAATGGTTGCAATGTTGATGGGTGGTTGAAAAAAAATTATCAGTTACTTGAGTTTGTACATTTTGATTTATATGAGTGAAACATTGTGTTAACTAGAGATGGAAATGAATATTTTATAACTTAATTGAATATTATACCTAAAAATTATCAGTTACTTGAGTTTACTAACTAGGGAACTAAAAGAGATTTTTTAAAAAAATTGAAGAATTTAAAACAAATGTAGAAAATAAATAGGAAAGAAAGATTAAAGTTCTTAAAAGTGATAAAGAAGATGAATATTTTCTTAAGGATTTTTTCATGTATTCTGTGAGGAAAATAGAATAATTCATCAAGTGAGAATATCTTATACACCATAACATAAATAGTCTTGTTTAAAGAAAAAAAATAAGAACTTTATAGAAATAGTTAATGTTAGAAGATTAAATGCAAAGTTAACTTATTATTTGTGTTATGAAGCTTTGCATACTGCATGCCTCATTCATAATAAAGTATCATCTAAAAATTTACATGTTTCTCCACATAAAATATGGATGGTAGAAAATCAGATGTAAATTATTTTAAAGTTTGGGGGTGCGTAGTGTTTTACAAAGTTCTTAGTCCAAACCTAAAGCTTTTGAAAGTATTTTTATTGGTTATGTACAAAACTCAAAGGAATATAGATTTTTAATTTTAGAAACTAATGTCACAGTTAAATATATACCATATCGATATTGAAAATAAACTTGCTAGTGATTCTAATGTATAAGAACCTAATTTAGGAAATTTTTATAGTACTCTAGGAGTAAATATCAACACTTATATCACGGGCTCACTTTAAAGAGAGAGAGATAAATGGTTAAAGAGAAAGTCACATTATAACCAATAAAAAAAAGATAGGCTCAAAAATATAATTTTTATTTTCTCTCTTAATTGTATCTATCTTTCTCTTATGAAGTAAGTGTTGATAGTTATTCTTAGAGCACTCTAAAATTTCTTCCTAGTCTAATTGTGATGATGCCTAGTTTAATTTTAAATGAAAAGCATAAAGACTTAGAAATTGAAGGTTCGATAGAACCTAAAAGTATTTAAATATATGAAAAACAAAGACATGTATTTTTAATAGAAAGTAAAGAATCACAATGATGTAAAAGACACATGTGATACTAAATGTTGAATATGATCCAAATATTTCTATAAAGCTATATCTTTCAAAAATGTTAGCTTTTTTTTTTAGGGGGGGAGTCACAAATGATAAAATAAACTCAATATTGTCTAACAATACTTAGATCTTAGTGGATTTACTGTAAGGTTCCAAGCCTATGGGATGTAAATGGATGTTTAGGAAAAAAATACAATATTGATAATTTTATACATGCCTTCAAAATAAGATTAGTTCCGAAAAATTTTACTCAAAGAAAGGTGTTGATTATTTTGATACTTATTCTCTCGTGGAGAGAATAGCATGCATAAAAAATTTATTTACTTTAGCATCAATTTATAAATTATATATTTGTCTAATGAATGTTAAAACAATCTTATTAAAATAGAGACTTTAATGAAGTACATATGGAGTAATCCAAGGGTTTTGTATTTCCCGAGAATGAGAAGAAAGTTTGCAAGTTAAGTATAAAAGTTAAGAAATAAAGCAATTGTTATGCACTTAGTCATTCATATTATGTTGAGAAAACACTTGATAATTTTAAGCATCTCAATAAAGAAGGCTAACTCCTCGTTTGATTCTAGTGTGAAGTTAAGTGGTAATTATTATAAAATAGTAGCACAACAAGAATATACTAGTGTTATGAGAAGTCTATATATACATTATACAAGACTCGATATAACTTTTATTGTGTACAAACTATCAATATATACAATTAAGCCTTTAATGGATCATTGAAAGGTTATTTTAATAGTCTTTAGTTATCTTAAAAGTAACGAGCAATTTAGGCATTCTTTATTTTAATTCTTCAATTGTGGTGGCAATAACTGTGATGCAATTTGGATAACTAATTCAAAAGATAAGAAGTCAACATCTAGATAGATATTTATTATTGAAGGAGGTGTGTGACGTATTGGGCCTCTAAAAAATAAACTTGCATCTTACTTTCTATCATGAAATCAAAATTTATACTTATGACTTTCATAGAAAAAAAAAACAAAATGGTTGAAGTAAAGGACTTATGTCCCGAGCTAATGGCAATATTCTAAAAAATAAAATAAATTATTAGATCACCAATGCCAACTATTTTTTTTGTGTTGTGATAGTGAAACAACCATGTTTAAAGATTATAGTAATATTTATAATGGTAAGTCTAAGCATATAAATATCTGACATGAATATGTTTGAGAGTATATTACAAATAAAGTAATTATCCTTGTCTATAATAAGTTTATAAATAATTTGGTAAATTCATTCACCAAAGAACTATATAGAGATATGGTAAGAAAAAACAATAGTGGAATAGGGTTAAAACTAATTATTAAAGATACTAATGATAAGAATCCAACTTTGGATAAGACAAAAACTTATCTCTAGTTTAATGAGAATAACACATTACTATTATGTATATGTTTTGAGCTGAAATTTAATTTTTAAACCCTATTCTAGTAGTTTCATTGCATACTAATACGCAAAGGATGTTAAGTATAAGCTTTTAACGAAGTTTATGATATGTGCGTAAAGAAATATAGACATGTAAAAATTTCACATGTAACAATATATAAGTGGTGCCACTTCTAACAAATAGGATTGGATAGGCATAGTAAGTGCTAAAGCCATTATATACCTTTTTAAGAGATTAGATACATTAAATGTGTAGTATTTTTTATTCTACAATGAAATATTTAGTTTAGTTCATGGACATATAAAACTTTACTAGAATTTAATTTCTAACACTAATTGAAAGATTAAATTGTAAATATCTTCTTGCAAGCATAATAATATCTAATATCTAGTGAAAAGACTTGATTACAAACTAGTGGTGGAGTTTGTAATGAAAACAAAGGAGAAAAGAAAAACACACTCCCTCTGAACATGTTTATAATGGTGGGCTTCTAGTAGTGTAATAAATAAGTGAGTGTATTAGTCAGTGGATCCTCTTTTTTGAACAACTAAAAGAGTATCTTTACGGTCTTGTATGTAAATATTTATAATATCAAAAGATCTCCATTAGCACTTGAAAATTGGAACTAAAATTGCCGATGAGATTATTTTTTATTTCACTTTTAGTTTTTTAAATTAAATTTATTGATAAAAAATTATTTAATTTATTTAAAAAATCATAATTGCTTTTACATTACAATCTTATGGTTTAATTGTGTTGTTTCAAATGTATAAATAACTCATGTTTAGTATTTTACAAGGTTAGACCCTAGTTTAGAGAGGGTGGGTCTCATGGCAATTTGGTAGTGTGTTTGGTATTGCGGTAGCTGTTGTGGTTGTGATTTGAAAAAAAATATTTTTATAAAAAGTACTTTTAGTTGAGGTTGGTTTGAAAAAATAGGTGTTTGGTTAAAACAGTGGTTGAAATTGAGGTTATAAAATAATTTTAAATATATATATATATATATATTTATGGTTTTAAATTTAAATATTATAAAATTAATTACTCCTATTATATCATGAAATAAATAATACTTTATATAAAATATTTTTTATTATTCCATTAAACTATTTATAATTCATTACGTACAAAATTCATCCGATAAGAACTACAGTTTTTATAATTTTTTGAACGTGTAATAAAATTAGATAAAATATTATCAGGTATAAAATTGATATATTAGTATGAGTGAATTTAATTCACTCTATACTAGTTTTTCAGGAAAAATAATATTGTTCACATCTGTGAATGAATTTAATTCACTCTAAATTAGTTTTTTTTAAAAAAAATTGTTAATAAAATTAACACACTGAAGAAAAAAAACTGTTCATGTAAACAGTGCAAGTGAATTGCACTGTTCATTGTTTTTTAAGTTTGCACTGTTCAGGCTAATTGCACTGTTCAGTGAACAATGCAATTAGCATGCACAGTGCGTGAAAAGCAGGATTTCCTTGCTTTTCATTAACAACATTTTAGACGCAAAAATCATGTGGGACCTATGAACAGTAAATCACTTTTTTTTCATTACCAAACACAGTCGTAGTCGCAGCCGTGTAAACAAACAGCCTCTTAGTTTGCTCCGTAGGTTTGCAAGGAATTAGGATTGGGGAGACAAGATATTATTCAGATTTAAAATACCTTGTGTATAAGAATATGATTATTTATCAACTAGCTAAAGAACATGATTATTTATCAACTAGCTAGTAACTTGTATTTACGCAAGTGGTCCAACTTTTTTATATATATTTTTGTTATAAGTTAATTTTGATTTTTTTTTAACATAATTTAGGTAAATTTTTTAATATTTAAAATAAAATTGTTGTTCATCAAAATATTATTTATAAGAACTACTGATATAGAGTAGCACAAATAATCACTAAAGGGGTTATAGTTGCAAATAGAATATTTTGAATTAATATATTATATGGTTCAAAAAGTTACCTTTTCAAGAGTTTTAATTTTCTAGGGTTTTTTTTCTATATTGTCTCAAATATTTATGCAACATGATTATCTCATTGTCTTTTAAGTTCTTGTATTTTTGTGTTATGTGCGTGTACGATTATTTAAGTAGTTTGTTTTAGTAATTTTTTTTTTATGATATGAGATGTTTTTTCACATATAAATAAAAATCCACATGATATTATTTTGCTTAAGATGAATTTATTTTTGACATATAAAACTATTTTAAATTTTTTTAAAGGCAAACAATTAACAATGCTTTTTTTTATTTTTTCTTAAATAGTTTGCAATATCAAAAATTAAAAAACTAATCAAGTTATGCAAAATGAATTTTTATGGATGTTTTAGTTAATGGATGTAATGATCCCATTTAATGCTCAAGTTTCAATGTAGTTATGTGAAAGGAGTGTTTTTTATGAAAATTATTTATCAAAATCTCAGCAAAGTCTCCTTTGAAAAGATTAACATCAAGTCATTGACAACACAACAAGCAAATCTTTACAATTATTTTTCCTTAAAATCCAATAATTATTTTTCCATAAAATCCAATCATCCTGAACTTTACCTTTTCATCATATCACTGGATTAGAATATATCTAATTCCAATTTCAATCACTTCATATAATTTAAAACAATTTTACCTAATAATAATCAAAAGTGATAAAATAAATAAGTTCAATGAAAAACATTAAAACATAAATTCATGCATGTTTAATTTTAATATGCTAAATTCATAATATTATAAAAGCCTAATAAAAAATTAAATCAATAGTATTACAAATATCATAAATTTTAGCATTATTTATAAGCCAAATTACATTGCAAAGGTGTTAACAATTCAAAATTAGATTTTTGTTATTTAAACAAAAAAGATCCTAAATATCTATTACTCTACATAAGGCTATGATATACCTGAAATTATTTAATACATGGTATAAATAAAACCACATAATAAAAGCATACAAAACAATAAGTCAACTTCAATAATATATCATGGTCTTAATTAATCTTTTCAATTAATTCTATTGTCGAACCATCTTCCGAACCAATAGCACTAACTCATTACTGGGCACTAGACCCATTATCGGGTAACTAGTTCTACTGTCCTTTACCAGTTATTAGCCTCATTACTGGGTAACTAGTTCCACAGCCCATTTCCAGAAACTAGCCGCATTACACTACTATATTTAACAATTTTACCGACAGAATATTCTGTCGGTATTTATTCTACCATTCCATCGGCGTATATTTTACTGACTGATTCGCGAATAGAAACTGTCATTTGGAAAACCACTCGTCGATAATTTATTTTTTATCAGAATATCTATCAATAAAAAAATCCCTGATGGTTTTACAAATGGACAATGAGCCCCAAAAAAAAAATTTACCCGTTGGAATATACTGACAAAATTATTCCGTCGATGATTGGCAGTAGCATTTGGAGTAATTTTATTCCAACCCTCTTTAAAATATTGAATAAATAATTTCATCAGTGATATAACAGTTGAAGTGACATATGTAGCAAATATTTTTCAACTCTCTAGAATATACTGACAGATTGAGTTCATCGGTAATTCCATTTGTAATAATTAAAAATATATATTTTTTAAAAAATCTATTGAATAGAAAAAGGAAATAATTAAAAAAAATTAAAATTGTATAAAATTCAAGTATGTAAAAATAAATTTTCTTAATATAAAAGCCAAATATTTATCACAAATTTATATGTTCAAATAAAATGAAACAAAAATAAAGACGGTGCTGGAGGAGGAGAAAGAGGAGGATGCTGGTCATTCCCGAGACCATACAGTTGAAAAGAGGGTGCACATGTACCACACATCTGTGATCTACTATCCATGAACATTCAACGGAGTTTTTCATATTTCGCAGAGAGTCGTTCATATTTTTTATTTAGATCGGTCAAATGTTCTTGCACTCTTTGATGTAACTAAACCGCAAACTCTGGAGACTAGTTGCTCGATATCGATTGCAAGCTCCCAACGGTTGAGACATTATGGGTCGTCCGCAAGTTCTTGGTCGTAGTGTTGAAGAATTTGAACACAAGATTTCTATCGGGTCCACCAGATAATCCTACTTCCATCCATAAATCCAGATCGAATCCTGGTGGGTTGAAGGATCATCCCTGTATTTCTCCTTACCGACTATTATATGTCTCCTAGAAATAAAAAAATGAAATCATCAAATTCAATTCAAGAAAATAATAACTTACAAAAAAAAAAGGTTGAACGAACGTACCACAAAGTTGGTGTATTCACTCCGCATGTGCAATACAAAAAACAATACAAAAATAAATATAGGTGTCAGGAATGAAAAATTCTTACGTTAATGGCGTGTTTAATTTTAGATTTTATTTGCGTGTAATACAAAAAAAAAATACATTATTAATAAATCGAAGAAAATAAGAAGAAAATACGTCAAAAAATCACCACATATACCTGTTAATTGTGTTGAGAGAAAGAAAACTTAATTTCTAGCCCTTCAGATTGAGAGAATTGAGGAAAGGGTTTGAGAGAGTAAGAGTGATTTTCATATTGAGAGAAAAAAATAAAATTCTAATGTTCATGTTAGGTTTTATACTACGTTTTACTGAGGGGATCACTGATAGACTATTAAATATTATTATTTTAATTTAGTCCATTGATGATTTCCTTGGTAATATCCCCTTGAAATTTTTATTTCACACTAAAAAGTTCAAAAAACCCTCTAGATGTTTTTTGGTTTGTCCGTGATTTCATTGGTAAAACTATAAATAGTAAACAATCAGAGATGCATTAATTACCAGCACATCGAAATTCATAGTCCGTCGTTGATTCCCTCAGGAAACTTGCCACTCAGTCAGTAAACTTTAATTTCCATCATCGATATGTGAAGGGAACAATGCCTTTTGCATCTGAAATACATTGATGGACACTAACTATTGGTATTTCCATTGGTGTTATGCACAATGAACAGTGTCAGGGAGAGGGAAACAATTCCTTTCGCCTCTAGAATACATCGATGGTCACTAATCATCGGAATTTCTATCGGTGTGATGCACAGTGAATCGTGCTAGGGGGAGGGAGACAATTCTCTTTATCTCTGGAATAACCGACGAACACTAACCACTAATATTTTTATCGGTGTGTTCATAGTGAATAGTGTTAGGGGGAGGGGAACATTTCCCTTCGCCTCTACAATACATCGATGGACATTAACCATCGGTATTTCTATCGATGTGATGCACAATGAATAGTGTTAGGAGAGGGAAACAGTTCCTTTCTCCTCTATAATACACCGACGGACACTAACCATTTGTATTTCTATCGGTGTGATGCATATTGAACAACGCTAAATTGTATTTGTATTCTCATATATCCATCCTGTAAATACTTAAATTAAAAGTTGCATGCACAATACAATAACATAAGTTCACATAACAATAACAAAATAAATACTTCTTTGTGGAGAATTTTATCAATAAATATTACATTATAGTATATGTCTTTTTCTTCTTTAATTAACTCGTCGTTAGCTCCATCGTAATCTTCTACGTTGATATCATTGTTACCATCATCTTCATCAACTTGTGCTTATCTGTTAGAGCTTAGAACAACATTCAATTCCTCAGCGTTAACATAAAAAAAAATTATCGAAGACGTGAAAAGTTGAATTTTCTTCTAAATTAATCGAAGGAACAACTCGATATGGTTCAACCAGCTCATTAACTTGAAAGACATCATCTCTCACATTTGAGTCATCGTTCTTATCCTGAACAAACTCGACAAGACCCTTGAGTTTGGTTTTTAATAAGGATATCCAATCAACTCTTGAACGATTCTTTCTAAAGGAAGGGGTGTATGTGTAATAAACTTGTTAGCATTACTTGGCAAAAACAAAGACATCATTAACATTGTGGAGTCTAGCTTTTGAGTTAATTTTGATCAAATAATGATGGGAATCTACTCTGATTCCTTCATTAATGGTGTCATACCAATAACATTTGAATAAAAAGACTCTATTATGCTCATTATGATATTACAATTCAATTACCTCTTCTAATTTCCCATAATAATCAAGTTCAAACTTATTAGAAGTCGATCCCTTAACACAAACTCCATTGTTATATATCTTTTTACCCTACCCATATTCTTCAATATGAAACACGTATCTATTGATAAAATACCTGTTATAGCACTTCATCTTTCTTTCACGACGTATACTTAGTAAAGACAATATAGCACTAACGTTTCCTCCTAGTTTATAAACTTGGTACATCAAGTACAACAATGAACAATGAACAAGAATTATGTAATAAAATTAAGTATCCCAATAGATAATGAGTTTGTGATACTATTTACATGTGTTCTTAACCACGTGGCAAATTTTCCAAGGAAGAACTACCAAATAGTCCAAAAATAGCTACCTTTATTACCGATACCGTTAAATGAGATGTACCAAAGGGAGCTTTGATGTGGACTATCAATGATTTTCAAGCTTACAAAATGATTTCTGGTTGGAGCACGCATGGAAAACTAGCATGTTCATATTGTATGAAAAATAACAAGACATTCATACTAACAAACAGCAGTAAAATGCCTTTTTTTTACTACCACCAGCAAAGGATCATAAGTTCAGGAAGAACATAAAGGACTTCTTTCGTGTGAAGAATTGTATGACGTGGTGTCAAAGAATGGTGACATTGTGTTTGGTTTTCAATTCAGTAAGCAGAAGTTTTATGATTTTGATTTGACCTATATTGAGAAAAGCGAAGCATTTTCTAGGAGCTTCCTTATTGGAAGACCAATCTCCTTTATCATAACCTTGAAGTCATACACATAGAAAATAACGTGTTTAATAACATTTTTAGCATGGTTATATACGTGAAGAGGAAGACAAAGGACAACATTAATGTTAGAATGGATATAACTTTGTTTTGTCATTGTAAAAATATTAAGTTATTTAATCTCGGGTCATGGGTCGTAAAGCTCAAAGTTAGCTTCGCTTTAGATAAAATTCTACGCTTTCCTGATGGATATGCCTCGAACATATCAAGCTTGGTGAATTTGGAGGATTGTAGATTGTATAAAATGAAGAGTCATGACTGCCACATGTTTATGCAAACACTCATTGAATTAGCTTACCAAGATTTATTGCTAAATATGGATATGAGATACACTCACGGAGATCAGTCACCTTTTTAGAGATATATGATCCAAAAAGTTGCAAACACAACACATGAAGAGGCTTGAAATGAATATCTCCACACAATATGCAAACTTGAGATAATATTTCCTCCATTATTTTTTGACTTAATAGAGCATCTATCTATACATTTACTGTTTGAGACAGAAGTTAGAGGCCTAGTCCAATATAGATGAATGTATTCATTCGAGATGTTATGGATTACACCTGCATCGTAATTAAAATTTTATTGTCTTTCTTTTTATATTTCAAAACATTGATTTAATTCCATACAAGTACTTGTTCAATTTTAAGAGAAAAGTAAAAAATAAGGTGTATGTTAAGGCTTCAATATGTGGGACTTATATTGTTGAAGAGATCTCAACATTTATCTCGTACTATTTTAAGCATTAATTGAGAACAAGAGTCAACCGCATTTCAAGGCATAATGATGGTAGGGAAGTACTTTCATGTGGGAACTTGTCAATATTCTCTCATCCTGGATGACTCATACCAAAAAATATTATGAATGGATGATATTTGTCAGAAATAGAATTAAGAAAAGTACATAATTATGTGTTATTTAACCATAATGAACTGAGACCTTTTATTCCATAAGTATACCACTTAACATGTTATTTTCAAACAATTTATCTCTTATAATATCATAAACTGATACATTATTGAATTTCTCATAAGGCAACATCGTCAATATTTATTGTCCTAAAACTTACAACTAACTGAATCACAAATCTTTCAATCACAAGATGAATGATTTCCCTCGTGGTTCAAAACACATGTAAATACAATTTAATTATTCTTATCTCTTGGCATACTTAATTTCATTATATATTTTTTGTTAACTATTCATGATTGTACTTCATCTACTAAGTTTAGAAATTGGAAGGGAATGCTAATGTTACTTTGTCTTTACTAAGTCTGGATCTTGAAAGAAAGATGAAGTACTATAACGGGTATTTTATCCATGGAAATATGTTTTTGTATAGGGTAGAAAAACATATAATAGTGGGGTTTATGTATAGGGTAGAAAAACATATAATAGTGGGGTTTCTGGATAGAGGTTGACTTCTAATGAGTTTGAAGTTGACTACAATGAGAAGTTGAAGAGGTCATTGAA
Source organism: Populus nigra (assembly GCF_951802175.1). Classification (NCBI taxonomy): domain Eukaryota; kingdom Viridiplantae; phylum Streptophyta; class Magnoliopsida; order Malpighiales; family Salicaceae; genus Populus; species Populus nigra. The sequence continues at coordinate 10,619,225 of NC_084865.1, read as the reverse complement.
TTGTAATATCATAGTAAGCAGAATAAATTATTTTTATTTAAATGTTATTGGTGTGACACCACTGAAAATAGAACCAGAGTATTTCCTCATCATAGTTTGGTCGAAATTAATTCAAAGACTAGACTCTGCAATGTCGACAATGTCTTTGCTTTCACTAAGCAATGCTAGTAAGTTCATTACACATACACATACTCCCTCTTTTAGAAATGATTGTTTAAGAGTTGATTGGTTATTTATAGTGAAAACCAAACTCAGAGGTTATATCGAGATTGTTCAAGATGACAACGATGAATTAATTGAGAGAGATGTTGTCTTTTAACTTGGTGAGTCAGTGAATTGATATCGAGTTGCTCCGTCTAATAACTTTGAAGAAAATTCAAATTTTCACATCGTTGAGAATATGTTTATTGATATTAGCGTTGAGGAGTTGAATGATGTTTTGAGCTCCAGCAAACATGCACAAGTTGTTAAAGATGATAGCAATGAAATCAACGTAGAAAATTACGATGAAGATGAGGATGAGTCAATTGACAAAAAAGAAAACAATTATGATTAATTTGCACATTCGAATGTCTAATGCCATAAACTATAATGTAATTTTTATGGACAAAATTTACTTCAACGTAATGACAATGATATTAATTTATTATTGAATGATAAAGAAATATTTATTTTATTATTGTGATGTGAACTGGTGTTATTGTGCTATGTGTGTAGCTATAAATTTAAGTATTTATAGGATAGATAGATAAATAGAGAATACAAATGTAATTTGGCATTATACACTTTTTTACATCGATGAAAATACCGACAGAATGTACATTATATACGAGTATACTGACGAAATGTTTCCATCGTTATATTCCAATGACTGGGAATTGTTCCTCTTCTCCCTGATATTGTTCATGGTGTTCATTACAAACGAGTATGCTGATAGAATTTTTTCATCAATATATTCTAATGACAATGGGAACTGTTCCCCTTCTCCTTTACACTATTCACGGTGTTCATTACATATAGGTATACTGACGAAATGTGTTGTCAGTATATTCTAGAGACTATAGGAATTGTTGACTTCTTAATGCGCTGATAATTAATGCTCTTTTGACTGTTGACTTTTTTCCCAATGACATCTCTGACGAGATGAAAAAGTCATCGCTAATATTTGAAGGGGCTTTCTGAAAATTTTTGTAAAAGTTAAAAATTTTCATTTGACTTTATCAACGAAATGAAAAGCCATCGATAATTTTGTTTGTCAAAACTAAATTAAAACACTAGAATTAGAACAGATAGGGTTTCATCTTCTTCCTTCTTCTTCTTTCACAACAGTATTTCTCTCGTTTTCTTTTATTTTCTTTTCTATCGCTCTCATTCTCAACTGAAATCAAGAATTCTCTTCTTTTCTCATCCTTATGTATATTGTTTTTATTCTTTTTCTTGGAGTTTAATAACAATCTCTTTTATTTTCTTTTTTTAATTATCAGCTGGAATTAAGAGCCCTATTAAGGTAAGAATTTTTCATTCCTTTTTCTTTTTTTTTGTGTTTTTTTTTTGCATTATTTTTGTTCAATTTTGTGTTCTTAATAATTTTATGAATTAATAAATATGAAGAATTTTAATTGTTATTGAAATAATTTTTGCATTATTTTGTTGAATTTTAGATATTTTTTTAAAAAATTGTTGTTCAATTTCAATTCAATGTGTAAAATTAATTTTAATTATTATTTTTTATTTATTCTATACAAAATAATTTGTTTTTAAATTTAGGGTTAAAAATATTATCATTTAGAAATGATTGTGTTGAGTTTTAATTGTTATTGTAATAATTTTTGCATTATTTTAGTTTTTTTTTTTAAAAAATCAAATTCAATTAAATGTGAATAATTAATTTTAATTTTTTTTAAAATTTAGAATATGTTTTTGTAAATTTAGGATAAAAATATTATCAGGTAGAAAATGAAAATTTTCTATGAAATTGAATTATGCTAAATTGTTAGTAGAAATTAAATCAAATCAAATGGTTTGTGGCATATATATGTTGTATTTGTAGGTTTAAAATTTTTACATAATCTCCTATATAGGTGAGGTGCTACTGAACTGTTTTTTAAAAATAAGAATCATTTTATTTTTTTATCTATTAATTTGTATAGACGCCTACGAAAAAGTATATTGCACGTCGCAAGGACAAGATTACTATTAGTTCTTCTAAGAGTGACGCTGACAACCACAAGTTATTAGGTGTTGACCAAGAATAGACACTTGAGGCACAAGCAATGACTCACTACATGAGCTCGTCAATTATTATGTCGCAACGTCGAGGGGGGTCCTTTCACAATAGGATCCATTTACCCTCGAGTACGAGGCCTAGTAGAAGAGTGATCTTTCAATGTAAGTTTGTTTTGATTTTACAATGACCTGTTTAATCATTTTTGAAAAAATAATTTCATTTAATGAATGCAATTTTAGATTTACAAACATTGACGTCGCGAGAGCAATAACATCGGCCTTTAAATTGTCGATAAAAATTTAATTGTTTCAATTTAGCCAAGTTTTCAAACATCTTAAATAGAAACTGCAGGTTGATACATGGTTTTTAATGTTAGAATTAACTTACATATTTTTTATGTTAATTTGGTTAGTTTATTTAAATTATTGAAATTTTCTTTTTATAAATTTTTACTTCAAGAGAAATTTTTAATAGGAAAGAGCTGATAATAATATTGTGAGGAGTGTTTGTGAGAATCACGCTGTAATTAGGTAAGATAAAATTCAAGATACTTTTTTTATTCCAAATATTAAAATTTAATTTTTCATTTACTAACAAATAATTAGTTTCTACCATATAGTTTGTGTGATTTTTTGTACGAGTTTGAAAAAAACCAAAAAAAAAATGCAAAAGAAAGAGAGCTTTCAGGATTGAAAGACATGGCGGTTTGGAAGGATTTCAAACCGCCGTACATCTCAGAGGTTGTACGGGCAAAACAAATTCAACATGTCACGTCTACGCATTTCACACAATGGTCATAGTCTGGTGCACAAAATCATAACCGGCATGTTCATGGTTATGTTAACACACACACTAGCAGCTCCGTTCTGTTCATTTTACATGTAAAGCGGATGATAAAATTTTTTTTATTACATCCATTTTTTATTAGTTTTTTTATAAATATATTTAATTGACAATATTTTTTTCTTACAGGCTACAGTTCTTGGACACGAGCCTAGCTTGATGGAACTTTTTGTTGAAACGCATATGTGAAGTGATGATTGCTAAAAAGAGGTGCAACAATTCGTGGATAGCCGAGCTCAGCACTTTGTGGTATGTTGGTTTTCAACCATTTTTTTCTTAAGTTATTATTTCCTTAAATTTGATGAATTTTTTTTTTCAAGATACATATAATAGTCAGTTGAAGGAGAGATATGAGGACGATCTTTCGACCCATCCAGATCTCAAATCGGATTTGTGTTTGGAGGCAAGATCATTTGATGGAACCGATAGAAATCGCATGTATGAACTCTCAAACACTACGACCAAAAGCTTGTGGATGGTCCATAGTGCTTCAATCGTTAAATGCTTACTATCAATTCCGAGCACTCAAACTTTGAAGTTCACGGCAATGTTAGACCAACAAATACAGGCTCATATGACCCATCTTAATGAAAAAATATAAATGACTCATTGTTGATTATTCAAACTCCACTGATTGGTCATGGAGATGAGATCACATATGGGTGGTATATGTGCATCCCCTAATTAGCATCACGATTCCAGCGACGACCAGCCTCCTCCTCCTTCATTATTGCCTCTATTTTAGATTTATTGTATTTGAAAGTACAAATGTTTAAATTTGTATAAGTATTTGAATTTTATATTATTTTTCTATTTCTGTTAAATATATTTTAAAAATAAATATATATTTTTAAAATATTAATGATGGGGTTACCGACGGAATAACTTCGTCGATAACTTCTAGAGAAAGTTGGAAAAGAATTATTGTAAATGTCATTGCTATTGATAACTCACTGACGAAATTACAGATGATATTTTGTTGATAATATGTTATATTTACTAATGGATAAACTGATTGACAAATAAAAACACTGATGGCATTACATAAGGTTTTTTTGTCGGTGATATGTTAAATTTATAGACAGAATAAAGTGGGTAAATTTTTTTGACGTGTTTTGTCTATTTGTAAATCCATCGATATATTTATTATTGACATACCATAAGTTACTGGTAAGAGTTCTTTTGATGGACTATTTTTATTCATGATTCATGAGCTTGTCGGTGATATACCTATTTTTATATATTGTAAATGTAAATATTAACAAATATTTTTATTAATAATACTGTTATATATAGTAGTAGGTGAAGCCTCCCAATGATCGGGTGAAAATCACTAAAAACATTGTTAGCAAGAACAGCCCAAACTGTACTTAGTGATGGAGATCGTTTTTGTGATGGCTATGATAGATGGCTTCATAGGTTTACGGATAGTCTTAGATTTTATTCTTATGCGAGGCTAAATGGTGAATTGTTTGTTCGGTTAGATTGACAAAAAGGTTATTAATGGATCATTCTTGAAATAGATTCTTTTATTCTAGTGCTGATTTCTAATGAATTTTATATTATTTTAATTATTTTTTCTATTTATGTTCAATATATTTTAAAAAATATATATTTTTAAAATAAAAATACTTAAAATAAATAATTTATAAAGTTTCAATTGAAATTAGTTGTTTATTATTATAATATTTGAATAAATTTAAAACATGATTTTGCTTTATTAATAAGTATGTTAATTTTCACATAAAATATAAAAATACTATTTTGATATATATTCTTTTAACTTACTTTAATAATCATAATTTTTTTAAAATTAGAAAAAGTATTTATAGTTAAAATTATTATGTTGACTACAATAAACAAGAGATATATTGATAAAAAAAATTATTCAAAAATTCAAAAAAATTATATATTCAAGTTTAATAATAATATCAAAAACAACTCATAATATATAAAAAAATCTTATTTACGTTAAAAGAATTTGAGTACCCCCACGATAATACCGACATCCAAACTAGAATACCCTAATTAACGTTTATAATTAGAGCGTTGAGATCAGCAACACATTTGAAAAGGCAAAATAAGACCAAACACAAAAAAGAACGAAAAGCTACGTAAAGAAAGAAGTTTTTATTTTTGTGGAGAATTGAAGTGGTTATTACGTGAGGAAGATTAAAATTTTAAAAATTTTAAAAATTTTAAATTTTTTTTTGATGTTTTTATATTATTTTAATACACTAATATTAAAAATAATTTTTTAAAAATAAAAAAATATTATTTTGATATATTTATAAAAAGCATCTTAAAAAATAACCACACTCCTAAACAAGCAAGCCTCCATTGGTTTTTTTTTTTTTTTTTTAAGAATATAGTCAGTTAGGATAGCAGTTTTTAATTAAAACAAAGATGTTGTAATCCAACTATATATTATATAAAAAATCAACTACACGACAATACTTATTTCAAGTTTATACAGTTAACACCGTATATCATAATCTAATTGAGGTCACGTCTCACCAAACATATTCAAAATGTTAATCATTCAAGAAACAAATGGGAATAAAGTCAACACTCCTTCGGGTACTGGACCTTCTACTTGGCCAAACATCTCACGACATGAGAGGTTTCCGGTCAATAAACCATCATATAAAAATATCTTGTGTTTCTTTCTTGCATATATTATATGTACAGAATTCTTTGTTTTCTCGTGATAAAATAATTCCTAAATTTTATTTTTTTGGATTACTTTTATGTTAACAAATGGGATTATATTTACTTTCTTTGACCTCATTAGAATCGTTTATATAAATAACATTAAAGATGCAAGAAAATTTACCTCCTTGTAAATAAGTTGTAAGCTATGGTCTATAGTACTTCCTAGCTCCTATTGGTTCAAAACAAAAAAGAAGATTGACTAGTTCAAAACTCACGCTCTTCTCTCAAGCAATCAATTTATTAATTTTTTTTATTAACATAGATGTTTAAGTTAATTTGCGCATAACTCGACTAATCCCACGAGTTCTAAAATTAACAATTATATAAGCTTTTAGTGACTATCATATAAGCAATCACAAGGTTCGAACTTAAAATTACAGGAAAAATAAATCTTTTTTATCCTAAACTCTTATCACTAGATTGTCTAATATGATTAATTTATTGTTTTTTTAACAGCTAGTAGCGCTAGCATTAAAAAAAAAAAAAAAGACAGGCATATCTTAAAACGGTGACATTTTCTACTCTTTATATTCTTTACATTTTTCCTCGAGATGCTGACACGCACCGTTCGGTTTTAATAATAGAAAAGGGAATACGGAAAAAAATTTAAAAAAAAATAAGACAGTATGCAAAGTACGATAGACGCATACGGTTTACGGTAGCGGGAATCATGGGATCTTTTGAAGGTATCATCCTCTCTCCACAAACCCCTAGGACGAAGGAAAAAAAAAACACACTGAAAAAGAGATAGAGATGCTGTCTTTTTCATTCAATTTTTAAGAAAATAAATAAATAACTAATTTTATAACAAAAGGACAGAAACAATAATAAAACGATTTATGCGTTATAGCTGTCAACAGTTCTCCATGACGTGGACTACCTTTCGCTTATCTCATTGACGGTTCTAAAGGAGACAGCAACCTTAATTAAAATAAAATAAAGTCGCATAAATAAATAATTGTATCCTCTGTTCATTTCAACGTAAGGAGGGGTAAACGACAAAGTTCTAGTGCGAGGGACCCTACAGATTCAATAAACCTGATGACGTGGCTCGAAACCGGACATGAGAGTATATAGGGACGCGTGTGTTTGGGGTTGAACTATCAATTCCAGTATTGACGTGGCACCTTTATAATTTAACATGTGTTCTGTTACAACTGTCATGTTTGTCTGTTAAATGGACGAGAGAACGTACGCGGTGCCTAATACCGCTCGTTTTCCACGTGCTTCCAAACGTTGGTTCAAATAATTTAGCAGAGAAGAACCACAATTGGACGGTGAATCTCGGGCCTTGTGATATTCACGTGATGCACGTCTTATCACATAAGGTCACCCTGGTGAATTACTAGAACTTGGATTTACTTTAAATGCACCGTTGTTTTAGGAAGATACTTTTATGGGAATGACTTTGTGTACTTTTCAATATTCGATAACTTTTAAAAAAATTGATAAAAAAAAACATTTCTCAGTAAAATAAAAAATTAGTTTAAACAAAAGTGTGTTACATGAAACACTTTTTAATACTTTTAAAAAAAGTATTAAATAATTTTTATTTATTTTATTTAAAATAATTATAAAATTAATTTTTTTAATTTAATTCTCCTTTAACCTTTTATCTATCAGATTTAGTCTATAATTTTTTTTATTTGTTATTTTATGAAAAATGAACAGCCATCCTCACATTAAGTTTCTTGAGCCATATTTTAGATGTATGCATAATGATATGTAGTAGATTAATTATTCATGTACTTGTGAAATGCATTTCTTTACAAAGTTCAAATCCTAAACGAGGTCAAAGTTTATTGGTTTTAATCATCTGCGCTTGAAATAAAGAAATATCATATTTGTTATCCCTTTCACGTTATAAAATGAATATATCCCTTGTGATCCTTTTTTTTTAGCCTAAATATTTTTCCTTCACAAAAATATTGACTAGGATTACACCTCACACTAGGGGTAAGTAAAATTCTGATAATTGATGAAAAAGTTGTACGAAAGCTAAACGGTAAAAGAGCGCAAAAAACTCCAATGCTGGGGGGCATGCCCAGATCAAAATAAAAAATGAAAGTCATAACAAAATGAGGATGTCCCACAAAAGCAATAAAAATGGCAAATCAAATAAAACAACAAAAAGAAAAGAAAAAAAATATTGAAGGACACGATGAGTCAAGCAAATGATAGTGATCTTGGGTTTTAGAAACCATGAAACACTTTTTGAATTTTATAAATCCCTTTCTTTCATAGCCAAAAGTCATTTCTAGTCAAGCAAGAAAGATATATTGTAACGGCTTGGCCCAACATACTGTATATTGTCTGCTTTGAGCCTTCAAGTCCACCCATTTCTAGAGCTTCTACCCAGGTACCCCTCACGGTTTTGTTCTTGGCAACCACGCATGGCCCCAAAACGTGTACAACATGTTAGCAACCAGCACCACTAATAAGGCCCTGGCTCTGGACGATCGCTTCCAATGTGGGATATCACAATCCCCCCACCTTAAGATGAGTCGTCCTCGGCTCTGATACCAAATGTAACGGCCTGGCCCAACATGTTGTATGTTGCCCGCTTTGGGCCTCCCAGTCCACCCATTTCCAAGGCTTCTACCCAGGTACCCCTCACGGTTTTGTTCTTGGCAGCCACGCATGGCCCCAAAACACGTACAACATGTTAGCAACCAGCACCACTAATAAGGCCCTGACTCTAAACGCTCGCTTCCGATGTGGGATATCACATATATGGACCAGCAAACGACGTTTTAAAAATGCAAAAGACTTTTTAATAAGAGTCGTGACATCGTGAACAAACTACTTATTATTATTCATGCTGATAAAATGAGTGCTCAAAAAGATATAATTTTTTTTCAAACAAAACCTCGAGCTTTTACTTGAGCCTCTTACTTTGAAACTCATAAAAACAGAAGGTCACCTCATCATGTACCTTCATCAATTTCAATATTGCTAATGCGAAAATAAATCATCCATTTTCCAAAAAAAAATCCTCGAGAGTTGCAAGATTTAAAAAAAAATATTTTAAACTCACATCAGAACAATTTTTGTTCTTAAAATGCAAGATGTTCAAGATTTCAAAAATCATTCTGGATAAAGATTTCTTCACTAAAACCAAGCTTAAATGAGAGAAGGGTTGCTCAAAGCCATTATTTGACTAAGTTACTAAAAAATCACACTTAGGGGTAATGGTCAGAATAAGAGGGTAATATTGTATTTAAAAGGCGATTTAATCCCTTCAGGGTAACATTGAAAAGAGAATGATTCTGGTAGTGACAGAAAGGGTATTTTTGTTTACAAGAAGCACTTCGATCCTTTCAAGATAAACAATGACATCAAATATTGCTAGTAAGAGTAATGAATGATCCTCTTAAAATAATTAGTGAGAAAGTGAATTTGTAGTAAGTGATTTATGATAAACATCACCAAGGCTGAGCTGTGTAAAATTACAAATACTCTTGAAAAGAACTCATATGAGCCAAATCAATCAAGCAACCAAGAAGACTCATATAAAAAATAGCAAACTTTATCAATCAAGCAAAAAAGAGATTGTGAAAAAAGGTGGGCATATATTTCAAACCAATTAAAACGCATGTCATCTAACTCCAAGTATTGAACAATGTGTTTTGCTGGAAATTCACAAGAAAAATCGTTGATGGGATCCATTAAAAGGGACCACCTCGAAACGGTCAAATTTCAAAATATTTTTTTAAAAAAAATTTGGAAGATCTTTGAACCGGTAAGTCTTCTGGAACACTTAAATCATTTTTTAAAATCTCTGAATTTTTCAACAACAACAAAGTCGTCTGGAATAATTAGACTATTTTAAAAAAATCTTTGAATTTTTCACTAAAACAGACAGGTCATCTAAAACAATTAGATAACTTTTAAAAAATCATTGAATTTTGATTTTTCCTTGAATAAGAAGATAATCTTTGCACCGTAAATATTGTAAAAAAAAGACAACAGTCATAACCTAATTTTAAATCATTTGCTTTTAATTTTTTTTTAAGAAGGTTAAAATTTAGAATTAAAATATCAAAAATTAATATTTGATTGAGAGTGCAATTTGACAATATATAAAAGAATTAGGGACTATAGTGAGATTTTTTGTTTAAATTATATAAATCTATTTTCAAATTTAATTTTTAAATTTTAAATGAAATTTAAATTTTAAAAAAATTATGTTTATTTAGTACTATAAGACTCCCACACATTCCAGTAGACAAAAAGGACGGGGCAGATTAAAAAAAAACACAAAGAAAAATTTCTCCACTCTTCCAAAAAAAAAAAAACAAACCTATATTTTCATTTCCTCAACACTGTGCATAACCTCTCACCAGTGTTAACCCCACCGAAATCAGCTTCCATTCCTCTCCCTACTGTCTCACCAAAACAGCAGCCATTACCACTGCCCCCGGACCGACGCCCAGCAGCTCATTGACGGCAGCAGCCTTACCAGCCACTAGCCCTTTGCAGTCCACGCCATCCAGCTCAGCAAAATCAGCAGCAGACCAGCACTAATCTTCATCATTCTTCCATGTGCTTCCCAAAACAAAGAGAACCCGTGAGCCAACACTCTCCCATTTCTTGGATTCCCATCACTGTTACCATCGGAGGAAGAAAAACAACAGCCTCCTCAAAATAACCCTCTCCACCGGCGTTACCAGCAGGACCCATATCCTTCCACCGACATCTCATCAAAATCACATCACCATATCCTTGCCTTAACAGTGTACAGTCGCGGCTTTAACTCTGCATGTAAAGGGTTCTTCATTTTTTTACTGCTTGCACTTTCTTCAAAGCCTTGCACAAAAATGGACCTGTGGTTTCCTTTTGTATACATATGCTCAAGTTCGTATGCTAAACGTGGTGTTTGTTGTGGCGGAAGCAATACAACCCATGCCTTTCTTCTTTAATAAGATGAAACAAATCTTTGAATCGACATTAAAGTAGGAATAAGACTTCAATTTTTTTTAATCATACGTTCGCAGCTCTTAGGCCAAGGTGACAAGTTCTCTTACAAGGGAAAAATATCTTATTTATCTTGTTAAATTCCCCTTTAATTTTTGTACACAAAAGGAGCCTTTGTTTTGTTCTTAAAAAATATATATTTTTGAGTATCTTAGCACTTAGGGTTGGCTCTTGCGTTGGATGTATCATTGCGTCAGACATGCCTTCATGACTTGTTTTTTTTTTTGTTTTTTAATTTATTTTTTTTATTATTTATTTTATTTAAAGTCATTTCTAAAGTAAAAAAATCTTTTTAATTTTATCATTCTCCAACTTTTTTATTTGTTATTTGTTATATTTGGTTCATATTTTTTTGTTTGTTATTTGTTTTATTTAAAATAATTTATAAAATTAAACTTTTTTTAATTTTTCCGTCCTTTAACTTTTTCATTTGTTAAATTTGGTTCATATTTTTTTGATAAACTTAAAAAAAATTATTAATAAATAATTTTTTATCTTATTTTTCATGACATAACTAAATACTTAAAAAAAATTTCCAAATATTTTTTATAATATTACCAAACATTAGAAATTGTGCAAAATATTTTTGACCATACAATTAGAATTAATTTGTTCTAATTAAAGACTAAAAGTTATTCTAATGACTTGTATAAATATGGATAAAAGATAACTATTATTAATTTATTAAAATATGATATGATTTATAAATGAATTCAATATATATTTATATCTATAGATAAGCAACTGCATTCACATGTATTTTTATTAAATCTCATTCACTTATTGAGTTGAATTATAAAATCTACAACTTTAAATATAATATAAATTAGATTTAATTTAAATTAATTTTGATATTGACTCGGATAAAGACTACTTAATGGACCCATAATTTAATTGACCTAGCTAAATATGATGAGGTCAAAATCATGAATTTAAAAATTAAAATTAAAATAATATTATTTTAGAAAAAAATAATAAAAACAACTATGTTTCCAAATACATATATGTAACCCTCTATAAATTAAAAAAGAAACTAAAAGATTCGACATGTTCATTTTTCAACTATTGTAGCCCGAGACTCACACTCACTGTATATGGCATTATTTAATCTACAGTTCAATTGTTGGGCACAGAAAAATTATATTTAGGTAGCTGAGTTTTCAATTTTTTCATATTTGATTTCTGTAATTTTAGGTTCTTGCATTTCTAAAACTTTATTTCTCTTATGCTTTAATCCTTGAATGATAAGAGAGTAGAGTGAAAATCATCGGGAAAAAAAGAAAAATCAGGAAAAAAAAAAGAAAAAATTTTTGGATTGGTTACATTCCAACTTTTTAAAAAAATTGATTTTAATGTAAATAAATTAATTTTAAAGATAAGAGTAATATGATGGTGGTTTAGAACTTTAATCCTGCTGAAAAAAATAGATTGAACTCGAGAATGTTTTTGTGATTCATTTGATTTTTTTGATTTTTAATATTATATAGTAAATTGATATGTATATTTTTTAGAAAAATATTGCACATGAATATTATATTAAAATATATTTTTTTTTATTTTTTATCATCAATTTTTATATTATTCCCTTGAAATAAATATTCTTTTATTTTTTTATATAGTTGTATAAAAATAATTCAAATTTGTTTCTTGGTTTAAATTACTTTACAAATCATTATAAGCTCTTATACGATAAACCATGTTTCTGATAAAAAAAAATTAAAATAAATAAATGATTGATAAAAATGGAGTTTTTCCTAAAAAATCTCTTTTTTCTCCTATATTTAAATCATTTTAATTCTAATAAATTTTTATCTTAATTGCTTTAAGTTTTGTTTTTTTTCAAAAAATCATGCTATTAATGAAAAATCATGAATTTTTCAAATAAAAAAAAAGAGATTTTAATTTAAAAAATGCAATTTTTATTCCAAATTCCAAATTATTTTGAATATTCATTTTAATAACTATAAAATTAAATATAAATGAGTTTTGAGAGTGGCTCTCACTAAAGACTAATAACTATAGTACCTTATCCCATTCAACACATGGAAAACCGTTACTTTGTCATTTGTATTGTCACACAACTTCCAAACTTCTCTTGCAAGTTTCCTTGTTTTCTCTTTGTTCAAGCTCGGACTGCTTTATTGTTTCGCCCGAAAGCCTTTAATGGTAAGAAATATATTATGCTTGTACTATGCTTTAAGGTATTAATTGTTATTATTATATTTGATATAGGATTAAAGTAATATATCTTTAGGATATAGTCTTAAATTTATAGGATTAAAGTAAATTTATAGATATCAACTTCTATAAATTTATTAAGAAATTTTATTTTGTTTTTGAAAAACATAAACATAAAGTTTGCAGGGGAAAAATTAGGAAAAGAATAAAATTGTTTCTAATTAATTTATGTTAACATCAAACTGGTATTTATAAGAAAATAACATCCTTTTATGCCAATATGTTTATAAAGTTTAGAGGTACATATCTTCAAACCAATATATCTGTAGAGTTTAAAAAACAACTCTCCATTTAAATTATTTGAACAACTTGGCAAGAGATGTCATGCATAATTATTGGATTAATTAATTTTTAAAATGATAATAAAAATAATTTATGTTATATAATATTAAGTGTCAAGTGCAATCGTATATATACAAAACTTCTTATCTTTTTAATATTAGATAAATTCTTTTTTACTACCTAAAATGTAAGCAATATTTTAATAACAATCCTCCACTTAGCTTGTAATATTAGGTGGTACAATATTTCATGCATAAAAGAAGATATTTTTAGATTTAAACCTCTTCTTATTATAAGCATTTTAAAACTCTAAAAAATTTATGATGACGAAAACTCTTAAATCAGGATTTTAATAAAATTAAAAATACTACCATTATGAACAACCTTATTTTCCCTTTAAATTAATTTTGATTCTCGGTATAATTTATAAGTTTTTTGAAAAATATTCTAAATTATTTATTTTTATTTAAAGTATATTTGTTTTGCAATTCAATCCACTTTAAATTAATATTTTTTTAAAAAGCTTTTCAATGATGATTCTAATGTGGTAATGTAAAAAATAAAAAATATATAATTTTAATTAAAAAATATTTTTATAAAAATACCTTTCATCCCATTTATCTAATCAATCTAATGTGGTAATTTAAAAAATAAAAATAAAACCCAAATCAATAGTTAATTAAATCTAAACAACTTAATCTAGGAGGCTGGATTTACATTTTGCACGAGGTATCTGGATGATTAGATAAACCTTCTTCTATCATGCCCTTCCGCATTTAATTACAAAGTACCCATGTTTTTGATTGCCAATTAAGCGAGGACTATATTGTCAATGCGCTGATCGAGATATACCCTGCTGCGCCAGAGGGTGCAAGGCGCACGTGTGTTTCCTTTGAGAGAGAGTCTCCAGCACGTGACCAAGTCTCTGGCGCACATGCCGGATCACTGAACTGTGCAAGAAAATAAAAATAAGATAAAAATGGCATGTGTGGGTCACTGACAGTTGTCCCCATGTAGCTGTTACGAAGCTGAAGTTATTTGACCATTTGACCGAGTTGGATAATTTTAATTTTTTTAAAAAAATTAAATATGTAGGCTTTTTTTAACATATTGTTTTACATTAAAAAATTTATAGATATAAATAAAAAAAATTTCATGCATTTAATTAAATAAATTAATAAATATTTATGTCAATAAATGAAAAAAACAGTTATTAACTATAACTAAAGACGGAACTAAAAAGAATCGAGAGACAGAAGTAAATTAAGATATTTGGTCTTGCAACACGAGTTATTTATCTGATCGTGTTTAGTGAATTTTTTTATTAAAATTAATTTTTTATTTAATCAAATGATAATAAAAATAGACACACATAAAATCGATTGAATAAAATCAAAAGAAAAAAATATTATGTAAAGCTACATATATTAGAAAAAATGTTATTATTTTATGAGAAAACCAAGTAAAAACCACACAATATTTAACAAATAATAAATTAAAAATTTTAAAAATAGATGTGGATGTAGATATATGATATTAAAACATGGATCATAGACGTATTTAATAATATTCTTTATTAGAACCAATGTTTGATTTAAAAAATAATCATAAAAAAATATATAGAAAAGTGATTTAATAAAATTAAAGAGAAAAACGATTTAAGTAAGGTTGTGTAAAAATAATGTCTCTTAAGATCTGAAAAAAAAAAAATTGAAGGCGTATTTATAAATCAAATAAAAATTAAATCATATTTTATAAAATAAAAATCATAAAATATGTAAAAACTAGAAAATAAAAAGCCAATAAAAGAATTCAATAAAAAACTAGATGAGATTTAAAGGGAAAAAAGAAGAAGAAAGAAAAATCAATGGATAAATTAGCATAATAAATCCATAGTAAAACGTGAAAGAGTAAACAATATTTTTAATAATAATATTTGATTTTGACATGGAAAAACAAAATTGAGCCGGTTACTAGGGTGGTCATTTGATTTTATTTCTTCTTTTTCTCTTTTTATCTTTCTTTGGTTTTCCTCCCCCCCCCCCCCTCATAAAAAAAACTAACATATTTATTTACTATTTGGTTTTGACATGGTTTTTAATACTATTATAATTTTATATTTGAATTTTAATAAGTATTTTTAATTATTTTGTATCTAATATAAAAATAATAATATTAATAATAAATTGTTCATGAGAATTTGATTTAAATTGTTTTTTTATTCCTAAAATTTTTTAATAGGATTTTATCATATTTATAATTTTTTTTTAGTTTTTAATCACACATATTGACATATTGTTTTGATTTTTTAAAAATTTTTTCTTTAACAATCATAGATTTTTTTTAGAACCAATTATTTTAGTTAAAATAAATAAGAGATACTTTAATAGAAAAAAATTATTTAAAAAAACAAAATTCAAAGTGATTATATTGGCTGGCTTACTAATAATTTAAATATTTTCTTAAAATTTAAACATTTTAATTTAGATTTACAAAAATTTTAGTTTGGCGCAACATAGTACGGATATATAAACTAAGTAATAACTAAGTTATTCTTGCATAATTCATTTGGACTGAATGTGTAAAGTACAATGACATTAAAAGTAAAAATTAAATATCTATGAAAAAGTATCATGTTATTAAATTTAGAGTATGATTGGAAGTGTAATTATGATTGTTTTTTAAAATATTTTTTATTTGAAAATATATTAAAATAATATTTTTTATTTTTTTTTAAATTATTTTTAACATCAATACATCAAAATGATATGAAAATATCAAAAAATATTAATTTTAAAAAAATAAATTTTTTTAAAAATATTTTTAAAATACAAAAATAAACATGAATTATAGAACTAACCATTGATTATTTTATTTTCTACTCAACAAGTTGTTTGTGTAAGCGGATACCACCGTAATTCACCACAGAAAAGCATCAAATGCAATTGAATTTCAACCGCTCATCCTACCGACTTTTTTACCTTGGGAGAGTTCTCCGGTGAGAGAGACCTACCAGGTGGCCAGATTAGAACCCTTTTGTCCTGCTGACGCGGCACGCTTGGATTAATCAATAATATCCACAGCCATCGGTTTCCTTTGGAAACCTTGACAATTAAGGATAAAGGAGGAGTGTATATAGTCAATTTGCTACTGTCCTAAATTACATCTTATCCGTTTAACATTCGTACCAAACACTTCATTGACTTTACCTGCATTTATTTCTTTACCTCCACATTTCCCAATGCTTTCAAGGTTTTGTATCTCATTTGATATGTTTTCGAACAACATTAACGATTTTTTTTTTAGCATAGAAAATAATAATAACAATAATACAATACAAAAAATATTTTAAAAACTACCACCATTTAGAAAGTCATAAAAGATATTTATATGAATTTTTTAAATTACACAATTAGTAGATATAAAATTCAATAAAAAAAATCTCAAAAAACACATTAAAACTTTGATAATAATATCACCAATAGCGTTAGAAAGATACCGATAAAACAAATCCACCAACAACAAGGAAGATCACCAACGGTGACCGGAGCAGGCAACACGAGCGGCCCAAAGACAAGTGAGCTCACACACTTTTGGACGACTCATATGGTCCAGTTCGTTTACCGTTAGTGACTTTATTTGATGTCATTGGATTCTTCTAGTCAAGATCTTTTACATGGTATTAGCGGTGTTGTTATCGAACTTTCGATGTATCTTCGAAGTTATTTTTTATTTGTTTTTTCACATCTTTCCTCTCTTCCTTGTAATTTGTGAAGAAATAAAAGAGAAAAAAATATAATATCTTGGAAACACACCAAAGCTCTTATAAAGACATCACTAATATTATATAAAAAAATATTGACAAGACAAATACAACGACACAAAAAAAAGATCACAAACAGTGAACGAAATGGACCACACGGGCTGTCCAAAAGTGTCAGAGCTCACTTGTTTTTGGGTTGCTTATGTGGCCTACTCCGGTTACCATTGACAACCTCCCTAGGTGTCATTAGATTTGTTTCATCAATATCTTTTCAACGATACCAATATTGTTCTCATCAAAATCTTGATGTGCTTCTAAGTCTTTTTATTTATTTATTTGTCTCTCATCTCTCTTATTTCTCCGTTTTGAATCTTATGTTTGGTAATATTATAATTTGAAAGAGTCGCAAATAACAGATATCATCTACAGCTCTCTAAATTGTATTATTTTTCTAAATATTTTTTTATTTTTTTTATTTTTTTTTACCATGCTAGAGTTCCAAAAAAGACCTCCAACAATAACTAGTTTCAGATCCTAGTCCCACCCTCACTCATCATCACCAAGGAGCCCATTGCTCGTTAGAAGTTGCCAATTGATACGACAAGTGCTTTAGCTCGCACCATCTTAATTGCAGTTTCACATGCACTCTCACAAACTGGATTGCGAAAATATCTTCGATGGGCCTCGTGATATCTACGTATCATTAAAAAATAAGTAGGAAAAATGTTGTAGAGTGTGTACAAATATGAATGTATAGTGACTCAACTTAAAAATGCTACTACAAGTTTTCAATTTTTTGGAATTTTCATTTGAAATTCTTAAAGGTTAATTTTATTTTATCCCTTGAGGTATATGCAACTATCAATTTTGACACATTTTTTTTTTTTATCAATTAGCCTATTAATATTTTATTCATTTATCAATAAGGTTTTATTTTTCACATAGAAATAAAATGAAAATTAACAAACTCAAATGGATAATTGATAGAAAAAATATATTTTTTACAATAATAAACTCACATGCTTTCGGATAATAAAATTAAAATGAAACTAATTCAATTCTTAAATCACTACTAGAAAATTGAAAACAAAACAACAAAAACATTGATAAAAAATATTTCATTGTTGTTTATTAAGATGAAAAGTCTTTGTCAATAATTTCAAATAGAAATAAAAATGAAATAAAAAATTAAAAATTAGTTGATAATTTTATCGACATTGTCGAAGTGTCAAATTGCCAATTAAAATTTTGTTGGCAATTTAAAAAAGAATTGAAATATGATAGTCCTCTCCTCTCTTCATTTCCTTTTATTCTTTCAATTAAAATTATAGCAGCCCTCTCTCTCCCTACAAGTTTTTTACAACCTCCCTTACAAATCAAACCACCGAACCTGCTGGTGTTGACACAACCTCTGTCCAATAGTATTAGCTTCCCTCCACTAGTTTTATTTTTTTGTCAAGCTTCACTCTTCACTCTGACAAGTAAAAAAACTCTTTTATTTTTATTGCAATTCATTTATATTTTAAGTTAATTTATTGAAATATATTTTTAGTATTTATAATTTGCTTCTCTATTTAATTGTTTTATAATGATAATTTTATAGTATTAATGTATTATTGGATTTTTTTGGGATTTGAGGGAAATGAATTTATTTTGTCACTTGATAAAATTAAATGTGATTTGATAACTTAAGTGTGTTAGAATTGAAGAAAAGATGGGCAATTTAATGGGTACCAATTATTATTTTTTACCAATTTTATTGTTAAGTTAAAAATTAGAGGAAAATTAATTTTGTGTAGAATTGATAATAATTAAAACTTATTAATTCAAATTGAATAAGTTTGAATTGAATAAATGTTGGATAATTAGTTGAATCCCAATTAATTTTAGTTAATTATAGATTTTGTTAAAACAAATTAGAGAAAAACAAATTAATATGTAATTGATAAAAATTAGGGTATTAATTGTTGTTTTTATTCTTGAGTTGAATAAATATCGGGTAGTTACTTCGATGATTATTATTTCTTTTATCAATTTTATGGTTTAGTTAAAAATTTAGAAAAATTAAATTTGTGTGGAATTGATAACAATTAGGGTTTAATATGTTTCAATATATAAAGTGTTTAATAGTTATTGAATTGCAAACTTATTTTTAATAAGCATTTAAATTTGTTATTGATTGTTATATTTTTAATAAATGTTATTTATTCATTTTTAAAATGATAATCTTTGTTGATCTAGAAATATATTGTTATAAATATTTTATATAGGTTTCATAAATAATAAATGATAATAATTGGATGTATTGAGAGTTAATGGATAGATTGTACATGCAAGATTTTCTTGAAGGTGTTGAGAGTTTTATTAATTTTGTACTTTTTAATCTCAACAATATTAGTGACAATAAAATTAAATGTCTATGTGTGAAATGCAAAGACAAAAAATTACATTATAGAGATGTTATTTTGGAAAAGAATACCTAGGCCTAGTATAACTTTGAACAACTTTATATATATATATTGAATGAATTTTTAAACATAAATTAATATTCTAAATTCATAATCTGTGAAATTAAAATACTCAAATTCTATTAAGAATTTCAATTCTCAATCAATTTAATATTGAAAGAAAAATTATATTAAAAAAATTAACAAAGCAAAAAAAAAAAACAATAAAAAGAATAGACATCAAACATGAAAAAAGAAAAAAAAATGAAGGATGGAATTGAAAAAAAAAGTTGTCTTGAATAAAAAAATTAAAAATAAAATGAAGACCAGAATCTAACAGACTAAAAAAATATTAATGGAGAATGAAATTAACAAAAATTATTTTTTTGAAATTAATTAAAATAAAACAATTATAAATAAAAAAAGAAGGGGTGAAATCAAAAGAAAACAAACTTGAAGGGTTGATTTGCAAATTTGGTGGCCTAGACATGAATTTTTAGGAGGAAAGAAAAAAGAAGGAAAAAAAAAAAGACCATCGGTGCCACACCAAAGATTTGTTGACTACATGCACAGTATATGGAGGAGGAAGAGGCTGAGATGAATCAAATGACGCGATTGAAGAATGATTTTGACCATTGATTTTTGTTGCACACGCTAACAATTTTTTATTATAAAAATACTAAATTGCTTCTATGAATAAAAAATCATTATGTAAAACCATTGTGAAATGAAAAATAAGTACTTGCAATCAAATTTTTTAAAATTTGATTCTAAAGATAAGAGATTTATTATACTCTAGCAACAAATATGAAATATATATAAAAAAAACTCTTAAATCATAGTTAAATATTTCTTTTCTTTTTTATTTTTATTTTTAAGAGCAATAAAGTGATTTTTGTGTATAAAAAAATAATGAAAAGACCAAAATTCTCTTCAATAATTTTAAAATAATAAATCAACCAAGTGAAAAGATTATTTTACACTACAAAGACAGTTCCTTGAGATTTTTTTAATGACAAAATCATAATTTCCCTATTATAGTATACTGTTAATCAAGGCATGTGCAGAGTAAATTTCCCACCAGTTTTAGGTTTTTCTGTTAATGGTTAATTACAATATTACCCTTCATTAGCTTAATTTCCAACTAAAAAATCTAAATGATCGAAGGAATCCCAGCGGCAGGCAAACCGAAGCGAACGGCCAGAAAATCTAGCAACCTTGCCACCACCGACCGGAATATCAGTCAAAAGTCAAAGCTGTAAGAAAAATATACAAATAGTATTTATTGAGAACAAATAATTAAAGAAGCACTCACACCAAACAACAGAGCATTAGGTAGCAGGTACCATCTACGAGTAACAGAAACGGATACGGATCTATAATCGGCACATACAAGCTACACTATTTTATTTATTTTTTCTTCAACCATGTTATTTCACCAATAGTTTTTAAAAAATATGCTAAAAACCAGAACAAGCCGGAAGCCGGAGGGAAAGTCTCCGGACATGGGAGCGTGCGCATTCAAGGCTATCTGGGATTAAGTATAGTTTAACAGTTCCGTACAGGTTCAGATTAGAGGCATGAACGGATCGGTGACCGGCAAGTGTCGGTGGGGGAAGAGGCCGTTGGCAGGTTTACAGGCTGGCATGTAAGTTCAACAGTAATGATTCGCACAGTGACTCGGCGACCACTTTTGTCGTTTATGGCCAGCTCAGCATTTTCCCGTGCAGCCGTTCCTTTTTTTATATATATATATTATTATTAAAAAGATTAATAAGGAGGAGGAGTATGAGAGATAATGAATGCTATACAGCCTGGCTGTCCCAGTCAAACGGAGAGAGATGATGATGATGATCATCATAAAGCCTTGCCCAACCAATTGTTGCCATGTTTCTCTTGAGATTTTTGTGTTTTTGATGGTTAAGCGAGTAAGAGAGAGAGTATAATTATGGTCTTTGTCTCTCTAACTTCCAAGGGTACAATTATGGAAATTTTATCTTCATCGAAATGGTTGCATCCTTATCCTCCGTTACTTTCCAACTGAATTTTGGAATTTCCACTTTCCACACCTAGGGAAGTCGAATTTGGCATTGACTCCGACCCAATCATGTGTTTTTCTTACCCTATCTCAACGAAATACGATGCGGTGATTCTTGGCTTCTTTGCTTCTATTATTATGTAATTCTTCTTCTTCTATCTTTTTTTTTTTTTAATCTTGGGTAGGAATATAAAAAATAAATTAAAAAATATTTTATGGTATTTGATTATACCATGAAATATATGCTTAAATTATCTTAAATAAAAAATATAATCAAAATAATAAGGGCTAAATTTAACATATAAAAAGTTGAAAGATGATGAAATTAAAAAAAAATAGTTACAATTTCATAATTATTTCAAATAAAATAAATAGTAATCAACGGAACGAGAACCAAATATAATAATAAAAAAATTCAATTAAAAAAATAAAAAAATAAAAAAATAATAAAAATAAAAAATAAGAATTAAAGTTAATATAAGAATTAGTTTAAATCAAATTATAAAAAAAAATATCTAACAATGTTAAATTTAATAGGCTCTTCATGTTATGTTAGTTACAATTTCTTTAAATGAGAATGATGATGGGTTATTGAAATAAATTAGTTGATTAATGTATTTGAGAGTGGTTGTGGTTGTTTTTTAAAATATTTTTTACTTAGAAATATATCAAAATAATATATATTTTTTATTTTTTAAAAATTATTTTTGATATCAGCGCATCAAAATAATCTAAAAACACCCAAAAAATATTAATTTAGAATAAAAAAATAAAAAAATTTAAATTCTTTTAAAAAACACTTTTAAAACATAAAAATAAAAATATTAATTAATAATAGTTGTTAAGAATATGGGTGGGATTTCTGTAAGTCGTCCAATTAATAAGCAAATATGATATTCAGAAATGATTCAAAAAAAGAAAGAACGGTCCAAACGACACTCAAAGGAGAGTGCGATGGACGCTGCTCTCCATTTCCCAAAGCCCCCAGCCAGCCAAGGAGATATATTAAAGAGACAGTAACTTGTGCAAATCACTGCTACTAATCATGACGCGTGTCCATTCGCCAGCTGTATCCCAAGAACCCAACCGCTTACCTCGAACCAACGGTGCCCATAACTCCTCTTCTTCTCCAACCCCCAACCGCCTCTACCAGTCACCCTCCCACTCCCTTATAACTACTATACCCTCTCCTCATATAAATATAAAATCCCTTCACCACGCTCTGTTAACACCCTCCTCCCAGCTCCCACCTCCCACCTCCCACCTCCCAGCCTCCTCGAACAGAAAAAAGAAAGAAAAGAACAAGCCTTGTTTTATGCGAGAAAAAAACACACACAAGAAAAGATTTAGATTCGTGTGTTAGGATATGGCTATTACTAGAAAGGAAATGGATAGGATCAAGGGGCCATGGAGTCCAGAAGAAGATGAGGCGTTACAGAAACTGGTTCAAAAACACGGTGCAAGAAACTGGTCATTGATAAGCAAATCAATCCCTGGCCGATCAGGAAAATCATGCAGGCTCCGGTGGTGCAACCAGCTCTCACCTCAGGTCGAGCACCGACCCTTCACTCCCGATGAAGATGACACGATAATCCGAGCCCACGCTCGTTTCGGCAACAAGTGGGCTACAATTGCTCGTCTCCTCTACGGGCGCACCGATAACGCTATTAAAAACCACTGGAACTCCACTCTGAAACGCAAGTGCTCTTCAATGGCAGAGGATGGCAATTTCTGCAACCGCGAAGGGTATGATGGTAATTTGGATGGTGATAACACGCAGCCCTTGAAGAGATCCGTGAGTGCAGGTTCTGGTGTGCCTGTTTCTACGGGGCTCTATATGAGCCCGGGCAGCCCCTCTGGATCTGACGTCAGCGACTCCAGCTTGCCCGGTTTATCCTCCTCTTATAATTATAATATATACCGGCCCGTTGCCCGAACCGGAGCGGTTATGCCTCCAGTTGAAACGACGTCGTCTTCTGATAACAACAACGACCCGCCTACCTCGCTGAGCTTGTCTCTACCCGGGGCCGAGTCCTCTGAGGTGTCCAACCAAGTCGCCGAGCCAACTCAGCTGCCCAAATCCAATACAGTGACACCCCTTTTGACGGGAAGGAGCGCACCGGCTCAGGAGGTGTCCCCGGCAGTGGGCGGACTGTCCGGGTCTGTGGGGTTCAATACAGAGTTTATGTCGGTGATGCAAGAGATGATAAGGAAGGAAGTGAGGAATTATATGATGGAACATAGTGGTGTAGGTGGGGGTATGTGTTATCAGGGCATGAGTGGGGAGGGGTTTAGGAATGTTGCAGTGAATAATAGGGTTGGGTTGGTAAAATTAAGTAGTGAAAAATGGACAGGGTAGAAAGGAAACTGGGGCTTCTGTTTTCTCTTTTGGCTAGGGAATAATTTTGGGATTGTACAGAGAGAGAGAGAGAGAGAGAGAGAGATGTCGTTTGGGCAAGGGCGAGAGGAAATGGTAAAAACGGAGACATTTTGTAACCTTGGATCTGGTTCTGACGAGGGAACTGAAAAACACTTGCAACAAGAACGAGGAAAACAACAAATCTTTCAATTCTAATCCAAGTTTGTTTTTTATATATCTCAACTGGGTGTTAATGGTTTCTGTGGATGGCTGTCTTTTTTCTTTCAATTTCTAAATCTAAAAACTTTTTATGTTGAGAGAAGTGAATGATCTTTAAATTAAATTAAATTAAAAGAAATGGATGTAAAAAGGGATAAAACAAATGGCACAACAACCATTTCAGAGGTGGAGTTGCTTTGGAGCTATGGAGGGGGGAGTTCCTCCGTGTGTTCAATTTCTTCATGCTGAACTAACAAGCAAATTCTATGAAGAGAGGGAAAAGGAAGGTGGTTTTTCAATCTCCCCAAAATCTCAAAGATTGAAGCAAGTATTGGTAATTAGCAGAGCGTGAAAGGAGCTGGTTAGGAAGTTGATAAGACAAAGCTGTGAAACACGCCCGCTATATTTATTGTTTCGCAGTAATGGCAGGTAGTAGTTGGTCGTTGGATTAATCCTGAAGAAACTGAAGGTGCTCAAAATCTCAAGTTTCAACTACAAAAACACCAAGGCAACACTGCAATATGCTGTTTCAAATGTAAAGGTCTCCTTCATTTGATTTTTGTGCAAATTGTCAACTCTTTACAATTTGAAGGGGGGATAAAATTGGATTGGACAAAATATTTACTTCTGCAAAAATACATGGCTTCCTCTGTATCTATGATTCTGACATACATTCCTCTGCCATATTTTCTTTTCTAGCAAAAAAGAAAAGAAAAGAAGGAAACTTGAGAAAACCCAAGAATGTGAATCACAAAGGTGCTGCCTCCACGGTGCTTGAGCTTGTGTCACCTGTCACCTTTAACATCACTCTGGATTTCAGTTTCTCTACAACTTGCTGCAAATCATACCTCGAGGACCATTTGGGATCATTCAGAGCACGTATGGAATTGAGGCACACGAGAAGAGTGCCACCTTCATGTAAAAGAACCTAAACGTTTTTACCAATGAAAATCAGTGAGAAAAATGATGAACTTTTCGTCTTCTTTTGATAGATAGTAATAAACTATGAGCTTGCAAGTGAAGCAAAGCAATCTCAAAACTGAAAAAATGAACAGAAACCTGAGCAGCTAATGGAGATGGCTTTGGCTGCATGGTTCTGTTGATTGACAACCAAGACACTTACAAGTTGAGCTCTTAGCCAAGTATTCTCAAGTATAAAACCACACACCCCATTTCAAACCCACAAATGACTAGCTTCATTCTTTCCCCTGAATGCCGGACTTTCCATCATGCCATCTTGGGGCAAGGAAGGATGAAGCTAACCATTTTCAGTTTGACACGTCAACTAATGAGCTGATTTTTTGAAAGTACATTGAAAGAAACAACACATGATGAAAAACTGATGTTTATCATTTTTCTATAGGATCTGTTTCAAACATTTTCCCAAATCCTAGAATTTAAAGTACTGCAAAGAGATTCTGGAAACAAATCAATAATAAGGTTCATCAAAGCAGATTATCAAACAGATTCATACCGTCAACCAGAGGGGAAGAAACCCCAAAACAGATGGAATGGAGGCCAGAAATATTGAAGTTAATGCAAGGGCCACATTTTGCTTGATCTGCATGTACATGTGAGTACAGAAAGAGGATTCAAGAACTTTATGTCAAGAAATAACAAATGGCAAGGAGATTGAAGCTAGCAAGTACCAGGGAAGTTGTTTGGTGAGACTTGGCAATACAGAATGGAACACCAGAAATGGTATCCCTTAGCAGTAGAACATCGGCAACAGCTATGGCAGTTGCACTGGCCCGTTGAGCAAGCACAATCCCTACAGTTGCAGCAGCAAGTGCTGGTGCATCATTAATACCTTCACCAACCATGACCAGACCTCCCCCTGTGACAAAATTCCAATATCTGTTCAGCAAACCACTGTCGTTTGCATGCACATACAAAATTCAATTAGAGTAACTTGAGAACCCATCTTCAGATCATTCCTCAAAAAAGAGATTGCTTGAGCTTATAAATCATGGAAACTCGAATAGGGAAAACACGTGGCCACAAAGCGATTTCAAACTCAATGCAAACGCTCACCCATTTCCCTCGAGATACCCTTAACTTGATTAAGCTTGTCCTCTGGCTTCAGGCTGCAGTAAACTTCAGAGATGCCCACTGCTTTTGCAACTCTCCATGCACTTGATTCATGGTCACCAGTTAACATCATTACTCGAAACCTTGCTTGATCTTGCAATTCAGATATGACATCTGAAACCCCTGGTCGTGGTCTATCCTCAAGGTGGATCAATGTTACCTACAAAGTCATACAGAGACATTTAAAACCAGGAAAATCACAGCTGCATGACCAACCCTTCATCATGACCAGCCCTTCATCTAGTGCCTTCTGTCATGCAGATGAATAGGATGCACACTGTTACAAAGAAGTCATATGCAGTAAAAACCCCAGAGCATATAGAATTGGTCAAAAGACATATCATTTGTAACAAGGTCCATTGCTTGATACAGTTGCGAGCCTTGGGTTGCAGCCACATGGTGCAAGATTCAAATCCGAGCACTCATTTCATGCAAAAG
Organism: Populus nigra; assembly: GCF_951802175.1. NCBI lineage: Eukaryota > Viridiplantae > Streptophyta > Magnoliopsida > Malpighiales > Salicaceae > Populus > Populus nigra. Next base: position 10,592,588 of record NC_084865.1, on the reverse strand, counting down.
AGCTATAGGAATATTTACAAATTCTCTCTAGCATGAGCTTATCTTGGTGGGGTAATGGCCTTTGTATATGATTTTATTGTAGGCTTCACAGAGAAGCATTACCTAGCTACTTCCTCCTCTTGTTCTCTGTGCGCCACAAGAGAGCCTAGAAGGAACACAACTTTTCCTAGAATCATCCTTTTAACAATGGGCTGCGCTATATTCAGCCTATTCCTCAACATGTCTTTCTGTGACCAAGCAAGTTTCTAAAAGGCTCTAAAGCATTTTCTTGGTTCAGACTGTTCACTGAACCACTATGATCAACTTAAGGAAACTATAAAGAATCTCAGGGTTGTTAATAAACTAAAAAACTTGAGAGACATGCAAAATGTACACGTCTTAAATAGACTTCAATATGGTAGAAAGAGAAAGAGCACTCACTTGGGATACGGTTCAAGTGAATTTGCATTTAATTTTAGGCCTCAGTGTTTATCATGTTACAGGAACAAATGCAAATAGCACTAGGAAGTCAGAAGGTAGCAATCATTCAGGTTAATTGTGACTAATATGGTAATATTATCAGTACCAATTTATGACTAAGTGTTGACATATATTAAGCACATTTGGTACATAAATTTCATCTACAGTCACAAAATCCTTGGAGATTTGAAGTTGAGGTAAGAGCAGGTTAGATGGTATCTTTCATGAAATACCAACCCAGCCAAGCAAATGAAGCCTCACCTTTTCTTCAACAGAAAGAGCAGCATGAACAAAATCTCTTCCATAAGAAGATGCATTAACTGCTTCCTTTATCTTTCTTGATTCATCTTCAGACTTACAAAGTGAAGCAATGAACTCTACAGAACCAAGAGATGCTTTCAGCAATTTACCCCCTCCAGTTCCTGACTATAAAAATAACTGGAATTCAATTTGCAGCATGGATATAAAAAATGAACCTTCAAACACAGGAAATCAAGAGGGAAATAACAATTCAACTTCATCTATTAAATTCAAAAGGAAGCAGACTTCAGTGTATTGAAGAAAAGACAGAGTACCTCAATGTTATTCAGAGTAGCAACAAGACCTTTACCGGGAAAATATTCAAAACTTTCCACAGCAACAGAAGGTAGATCTTTGCCTATACTATGATCCACAACAGCTCTGTATCAAGCAAAAAAGCAATAATTTACCAAAAGAAAAAAAAGTTGATGTTTATGTTCATGTTCATGAGATAGATAAGATGATAATAAAAATTGAACTTCTGTGACGAGACAAGACCATGATTAATTCCAGCTATGGCCAACTAGAATCAAGCCACGTGAGAATGAGATTCTGAATCCCATTTTTAAGTTTCGAAATGAGGAACACGGGATTCCAAGCACTAAAAAAATTTAAAGGACCAAACAGCTAATTTCGACCAAATTTGTAATATGCCACAAAAGCATCTCCATACCAAGCTGATCTGGATCCCTAGAAACCTACTTCCTTTCGATTACATTTTCTCTGTATATACATAAGATATACATATGGCATCACTAATAAGAAAAACCCGTAGAACACAAAAGGAGCTTTCACTTATTGCTACCAAACACCATAACATCTAATGGTTCAATAAGAGTTTCAACCAAATTTGCATATGCATATTTCATAGAGGGTGGGATAATGAATGAGAAACAATTTGAAACAAGAAGTTTGTATGACACAACAAGTTACGATGAAGCACCAATGAAAAGAAAATTGGACAATTGAATAGGCTGAAAAAACTCTTTCCAGCCATCAAGCTAATACTAGATCAACAGGGGAAGCAACGAAAAGTTATAAATAAGAAGGCACGTCTTCTTACATTTATATTTTGTTGGTGTGTGTGGGTGCATGTTGTGGGGTAGAGGAGGCGGGGGTGTTAAGTACGAGTATTGTAAGAATTACCTTCCAATAGGGTGAGTAGTGCCCTTTTCCATAGCAGCTGCTACAGCAAGAGCTTCCTTTTCACAACTGGGAATGCAACAAGAAGTGAAATTTGTCCTGTTGTTTCTGATCAGATGCCCATAAATTGGTTCAATAGCTTTGAACATTAGCCCCCCAGTTGTCAATGTTCCAGTTTTGTCAAATGCTATGGTGTGGCAGGAAGCTAGAGCATCTAGAACCTCGCCTCCTTTAAGCAATATCCCCTTCATACAAAGATTGCAGATAGTTAAACCAGGATTGCTACACACGTGAAGTTTAAATCATAAGAAATTGAGCTCCAGTTTAGCGAAATTTGAAGTTTTTGTTTCCTCCATGGTTTTTCTTTTTTCAGCCGTACTAGGTTTAAAATATTCATGTTTCATATTTTAATTACATCATGTATCAAACATGGACAACCAAGCATCATCTATAGATGATATAATTGAAAATGAGACAGTAAAAGCCAGGGGAAAAAAATTCTAATGTGCTAATTTCAGATCACACTGTGGTAATACTGTAGTATTCCAGGGCATAATTAAACATAAATAGAAGATTAGCTAATACAAATGAGGTACTCTGGCCTGTTCACATACATATAAAATGACAATGGTTACAGGGCTCCAGGTAGAGAGTCATGGGAAGTTGAGGACAATGCCAATCAACACCCAAACTTCAACATAGCATCTTTGCTTTTCTAAACTCAGACATCATCCCTAAAACTACTGCATCCAAAAATATAAAAATTGTCTATATGGTTGTGGCTGAACTTCCTATGAGATTATGGTTAGTAATTCTCATGTACCTTTCTTGCACAGGAACTGATAGCAGTGGCATATGCCAAAGGAGCTACAGCCAAGGCACATGGTGATGCTGCCACCATCAGACCCAGTGCTCTGTAGACTGATCCTCTGCAAACTGCATGATCAACCCAAGCATAAAAAAAAATAGAATGAATGTGTCTAAAAAAGCTATGCTAGTTCATTTCTATGAGAGAGAAATAAATAGAGCTATCACATAAGCATCAAAATACCGAAACAATAAATGGGAAGAAAACAAACCCAGCAATATCAGAAAGGCATTGAACTTAGACTCCGTGTTTAAGTCTGCAGATATTTGAAGTTCTTTCATTTCTGGATTATACTGTTGATCCAATATGTTTTATTAAAATCCGTAGCACTCCAATTGATATAGCTTTTAGCTAATGCAGAACAATGGAAAATACTTTCATTGGTTTCAAGGGGAAAAACCAACAAAATGTTTTTGGTAGGAGAAACGATATTTTTTAGTTTTATATGGTGAAGTACATGGAAACCATATCATGGCTTGAATCTTCAAAAAGAAATCAATTTTCTCAGACAGGCTATCTATGGAAAGTTGCAGAACCAAAGCAGTTTTTCCAATTTTTCCAAATTCATTGTGGAGCAAGTAAAAGCCCAAAAAAATTTCTTTCCTGAGGAAAAACAGGACTACCAAACTGCAGATTCATATATCACATCGGCCAAGCATCAGGGGGAGAAGAGGGGACCGTGGCCACCCCTGCTCCAAAAAATTCACCCATCCCCTTGTTCATTGTTGCTATATAAGATGCCCTCACAATTCTTCTTCTTTTTTTTTCCAAGAGTAAACCCTAAGAAATACAGCAAGAACTTAATTTTGTACCCTAAGAAGCCAACAATTTCCATTGAAGAACAGAAGATAAAATATGCTGGAACTTAGCTTTTGCAAGAACTTAGCTTCATACCCTTTTAATCTTCTAATATACATCAAATTCCATTACCATGCCAAATCACTGGTCCTATTCCAATTCCAATCTCCCACCACTTTCTTATCTGTGTTTTTTTGGTTGATTTTGTCTTTTCTTTGCCCTCCTCATTTTGGTTATTCAATCCTCCAAATACAATTGTTGATTAAATAAACATTTTATATGATTAGAGGTGTAATTGGATATATGCATGAGTATAGTTATTTAAGTTAGAAAATATGGCTATGCTAACACATAAAAAGTGTGTGTGTATGAGTAATTATGCTTATTCATCTAGTTATCTTTCCTTATACAAATTTATAGTAATTTTTTAGAAAGCCAACAAGAACATTTTAGGCAAATAAAGTTACCATGAAAGGCCTTAAAATTTTAAATATTCATTTCTCAAAACAACAAAGAATGATGGAAACAAAATTGCTTTTCTACAACATATGATGGAAACAAAATTGCTTTTCTACAACATTTACGAAAAAAGATTCAAAATTATTTCTTTTCTAGAAAAAGAGTGATAAATGTATCTAGGATCCCCTTACAGAGATGTGTGAGCATCACCTGCATATTTCTAAACCAGTGCATCATCCCCCAATGTGAATTATTAAACCAGTAAAAAAAGCTCTATTCCAACCACAACGAGTGTGCCAAAGTATGCATGATGTCCAGTAATTATCATTAGAATCAAAGCATATGTTCGTGAGGCCATCTCTAGGAATAAATGATAAATCCTCAAGCAAAACATTGTTACTACAAGGAAGTCCAATTCAAAGATACAAATGGTTTTCTAAGCTAGAAGAAAAGTGGAAAAATACTCTTCCTCCAAGTTACCTGATGTACTCATGAATGGCCACTTGAAAAGAAATGGCCCAAGGAGAGCAATGGCAATTGACAAACCCACAACAACTTTGCTGTATTGCTCACCAAATTCATCCAGCCACCTTTGAAGTTTTGGCTTACTTGATTGTGCTTCTTCAGTCAATTGCACAATCCTACTCAATGTTGACTCTTTCCATGTTTTAGTGGCCTACGTCAAATTTAGAAAGAAATATAAAGAAAAGCAGCATAACAGAAAATCTATATTCTCAATTTTGATCAAGGAATAAAGCTTCAGACAGGACTTTGAATCATTTATCTAAAGGATTCTGCAAGAGATTGATAGAAAAAATAATAAAAGGCATATCAATTTTCATCATCAGCAAATGCGGCTTACCTTGACAATCATTCTTCCATCCACATTCCTTGCACCACCAGGAATTCTGTCTCCAACTTTTGCCTCTAATGGTTTGACTTCTCCAGTCAAGTGCTCAATGGTAATTGTTGCATTACCTTGAAAAACTTCACAATCTACAGGCACAGCCTAAACATAATACCAACCCCTGTTATGAAACTTTGAGTCCCAATATATCATTCGGTCAAAAAGAAAGGTACAAATCAAGATAAACAAAGTGAATACAGCAATCTAATAACTTAAATGGCATGTCATATTAGTCAGAGTATTTGCTTGCTTCAACTTCCACCGGATAGTTAGGTAGCTAATCATTGAAATGTGGCTATAGCTGCACTGCCCCTGAACATTGAACTTTTTATTTAGGTTGGTGGAAAGGCATAAGTCAATAAAGTTCAGGCCTACCTTGATAATGAAGTTAAAAACAGAACATTCAGACAAGGAAGAAACTTTCTGAGGTTTGTTGACATTCAGATTATAACTAATCTAGTTATAATACAACCTAGACTGCAAGAATGTACAGTCTTGAAATGTCATGTCATGAAACCTTAAAAGCTTAAAATCATGTATTCACATCCAAGAACAGATCATAATATGCTAAGCTTTCAACTGAGATTTCATGACATTAGCAATACCAAAACTAAATTCAAATCTTCAGCAATAACAGAGATAAATAAATTAAAAATCACAGACCTCACCAGTTCCGACCAAAATATAGGATCCCACTTCTATATCATGCACAGGTACACTTTTATACGACAAATCCGAAACATCAGGCGGCTTATCATCATGTACATCCAACACAAGCGTAGAATCCGGATAATTTTCCTTCAGCTCCTTAACATCAATCACCGACCGACTCGTAAAAAACTCTTCAGCTGCAAATAACAATACAGATTACCGGCCCCCATCAACTTTATTCATTCATCACTCGAAAAGAAACAATTTTGATATTCACAACTAACTTAAAAATGGTTACCAATATGAGCTAAATTGAACATTGCAAGAAGTAACCCTCCTTCTAAAGCATTTCCCATAAAAATGGATGCAAAACCCGCAAGGGCCATTAACACATGAATGTTCACTTTCCCACCAGCAATATCAGTAAGGGCATCAAGGGATGCTGAGACCTGGAATCAATCAAACAAACGAATTGCAAGTGACAAAAAAATGAGTAAGATAAAAGGAGTGATTTTTGGGATGGAAAAGGTACCCCAACGAGAGGGAAGGCGACGAGCATGAGCGCATTTTGAAGGGGTTTGACAGCAGGTTTGGGAATCATGTAAGGGCAGGCAGCAGCAGTGATAAAAAGAGCAGCTGAACAGCAGCAAAGTTGCAGGTGTTCTCTCAACAAATTGGCTAAATTCATCCATCCTAGTGTTTTTGCAAATTTTAACAGAGCTCTTTGGGGTCCAGTCAGTTGCGAATCATGGCCTCCTTCATGGTGATGATGATGACAGCAGTGGTCATGATCGTGGTCATGGTGGTCGTGGCCGGTGGCGCGAAGGATGAAGCGGTGGTTGAAATTGGTGGATCTGGGAGGATGAGAGAGGGAATTGAAGGGAAATTTGGAAGAAAGGGAAGATTGATGGTAAATGACTCGTTTTCGTACAAGTAATTTGGAGGAATGGTAATAATAATAATTATTAGCAGCAGCAGAGAGTGAGAGGGATGGTGAAGGGAAGTCGGTGACGCCAATCGCGTGACGGAGAGTGGTGGTTTCCATGGCTTGGGTTGTGAAGGAAGAAATAAATAAACGATTACAATCAGTTCATGGTATGATGGCTCCGGCTCCGGCTCCGGCTCCGGCTCTCGCTCTGGGAGTAGTTAGTAACTGACTTGGTACTCTGTATTTATTTATTTATTTTGCCTTTTGGGTTTGTGTATTTGAGCAAACAGAGAAGGAGAGAGAGTGATGGTGTTGTTATAGCATGAACAGAACACCATCACTATGTGCTCATATTCGTTAGCCACTCATGATTCAAGAAAAGTTTGGGCGTGGGCCCAGCCAAGTTTGTTCACTTGCGGTGCCACTGCCATTATTTTGCCATGTCACTTTTAGAAATCTTTTTCCAATTAATAGTTTGTTTCAATTTTTGTGGTCTGTGTTATGGTAAATTATGTTAGATGGAACGCATGATGAAAATATTCTTTTTGTTTTTTAGGTGTTTTTTTAATATTTTTGATGTGTTAATATTATAACTAAAAAGATATTTTTAATTAAAAAACATAATGCACTGTGTTGTTATTTATTTTAGGAATTATATAAATATTAAAAAAAACACAAAATAAAAAAAATTATAAAAAGTTGGAAAAATTATAAAATATATATATATATATATATATATATATATATATATATATATATATATATATATATAAGTGGGAGATTTCCAAAGACTAGTTACAGAGGATAAAAAAACTCAAAGTTAAAAAATTAACAATTCAATTTTGATTGATAAATGCTTTATTAACAAGAATAATTCAATTTGGAAAGAAAAAAATCAAAATTGAATGTTTAATAATTTGATTGAGATTTTTCAGGGTTTAATTGAATTCATTAAGAGTTTGAATACTTATCCAAAAAAACTAAAATTAAATTAGAAAATCATGACCCATTGATTATTTGAATCAAGAACCAACAAAGATGATCTTTTTAGTTCAATGATTAACCTCAACGAAAGAGTGCTCATATAATTTTTATTCAAAAATCAATGTCTTGACATCCAAAAAAATAAAAGATATTTATATATTTGACTTAAATAAAATTAAACCTTAAGTTGAAAATTAAACTCAAATAACTAACTAGAATAAAATAAAATACAAAGCCTAAGTCTTGTACAAATAAAAGCCCAATCTGCATGGTAATTTCTATGCCTTATTGAAAGATATTACCGATGTTTGATTGCTATGAAATTTTAATAATATAAAAAATAAGTTCTTTAAAATTTTTTAAAAACTTTTAGCTTAATTTAACAATCGGATGAAAAATTATGACCATCAACATAAAAATATATAATCAAGCTCTAGTACATGTTAAATGATCTCACTTCTTGCTTGGATTACATTGATAAGGGTTGATCCTCATTTGAACTCAACTTCATGTTTAATGTCATCTTCACATAAATTCTTGAAGCTTGTATACCTCTTTGATCCTTTTGATTTACTTTTATAATTGGTCAATTTGGCACATTCAGTAGATGTTGTGGTGATGTTTGTTGATTCTATCAAATTGAATCTTATTTGAATATTAACTAGGTAAATTAAATTATAGGTTAACCTGTATAGTTGACTTGGTCAACATGAAACATGGCTTTACCAGGTTTCAAATCAACGGGTTATTTAATAACACTGGGAAGAAGAAGTAGAGTGGGGTCCTGAAGTAAGGAAATTCATAGCTGGAAACATGGTTGGAGTTGAGGCATAGTTTGGTATAGTGGGGAATGTTTGTTTTGCAACCCCAACGTGGAACAGCATTGCGAGAAAAGGATCCTCACTTACAATGCCACTGACAGAGATGGAAGAACCACTCAAGGAGTCTATTCTTCGGCTATGGTTGTTCATCAAAAGTAAGCTAAATCAGGCAAACAACTTCATTTCCAATCTCGGGTTTGTATAGCCATTTAAGATTTATGATGAATACAGGTTTGTGGTGAGGATACCAGACAAGCTTTATCCAGAGCAGGCAGCACCACTATTGTGTGCTGGGGTGACGACTTATAGCCCCTTGAAACAATTCTGTAGCTATAGTAAGGTTATCAAAGCAGGAATTTTGGGCTTAGGTGGAGTTGGCCATGTAGGTGTGCTAATTGCAAAGGCAATGGGGCATCATGTTATTTTCTTAAGCCCTTCTGATAAGAAGATGGAGGAAGCTTTGGAGCATTTAGGTGCGGATGTTTTTCTGGCGAGCTCCAATGCAACAGAGATGGAGAAGGCTGCTAACACCCTTGACTACATTCTTGACGCCGTACCAGTGGTGCACACCCTCTGGAATCCTACCTATCACTGCTCAAGTTTGAAGGGAAGCTCATCGTAGTTGGAGCTGTTCCTAAACCATTGCAGTTTATTGCAAGTGATTTGATTACAGTTATGCCCCAGCTCTTTGTCTCTATTTGATCTAGTCTTCTGTCTGTTCTTCCTGCATTTGATTTTAAACCCAAAAAAGAGTCAAAGTGCAGGAACCAGAGCAGAATTTAAATGTACTTTGATGGTTAAGCCTTTAATTTATGGTGGCATCCTGGGAAGAAATCAATAAGCGGGAGCCTCGCTGGGATCGTAAAGAGACCCAGGAGTTACTGGATTTTTGGGCCTAGAAGGGCTTTTCATAGATTATAGAGAGAGTGGAGATGGATAGCGTGATCAAGGCATTTGAGAGAATGGAAAGGAATGGAGTGAGACATAGGTTTGTGCTGGATGTGGCCGGCAGCAACCTTCGAATGATTCAGCCCCTCTTTTCCTCGTCAAATTATCCTTTTCTTGGTGATTTCATGCGATGCCTGTTGATTGGTATATCATTCGTATCTTCAGCTTCAAAGTTTAAATAAAGGATTCTTTTAGCTTGCGGATTCTGATACTTAGGAATCACATTTCCACTCTTAATTTCTAGTGATGGACTGTACTTTTCCTTTCATTTCCCGTCTGGACAACGAGAATAACATCTCCGAGTGAAAATACATTTGGTTAAATGAAACCATTAATTGTTTTTGCACAATCACTACTTGTCCTGGAAAAGATAGAGCATGGCCACGAGCATCCCGCCCCATTTATCACCCAATCTTATAGCAGAAAGTCTCAAAGTGTGGCGTTTCGATGAACCTACCTAGGCACAGAAATGATCTCATGAATAACCAAATCCGTGAAGCAATAGTCAATCTGGGATGCCACGCAAAGCTGAAATGCAAGCTTGAGAAAGTTCAAGTTGTGATTTGCAAACGTAGTTTAATAGCAGTTGTTACGTCTCAATTACAACCGCACATTGTTGCACCTCTGGCTAATGCACCGCCAAATCATTTAAAAATGTAACGGCCTGCGACGAGCCATTGTACAGAGTTAGCTACCAAATGTTTTATAATAAACATCCTCCCCCCTGGGGGGATAAAGAATTAACAAATACTACTGTTACAACAACAAATGGATGCCCATTCCGCGTCTTGTTAAAGCAGATAATGGCATACCAATTTGGTCATGTCAGCCAGCCACCAAATTGATGACGGCAACAATAACAGGCATGGAGAGGGCACATATAACAGCAGCTCACTAATCCTTCCCTTTGACTTTGCCTTCAGAAACTTTTGATCCATCATAAGCTGAAAGGAAGAAAGTACTTTGGTTCTTATGTAGAAATCTGCAAGACAAGAATATATTTTTTTACGGGTCAAGGCAAGACAATTAAGAGATTGAATATATGAGAGGGCAGGAAAGGAATAAACAATGCTTGACCAGATCAATGTAGAAGTAGACTCCTTTATGTTCCATAATCTTTAAAGGCAGCCTTTGATATTTACCTACTTGTGGTGCATTACTGATGAGAAGGTAGATTATGGATCATTATCAATGTGTAGCAGAGACATTAGAAGTGCCTCTTGACGAGCCTAGAAATTTGTTGATGCATGCATGAATTAACTACTCTCCTTAGTCAAAGGCAACAATGATGATGATAGAAAAGATTTTGCTTTCTGATAATTGTTTGAATGTGAAGAATATCTTTTATTAATTAATTTGATCCATTGATAAAAGATATTCCTAATGAAGTATATGTCTGATATGAAGCCAATCACAATGAAGATGAGGCCAGTGGTGGGAACCAAACTTTCTCTTTCATTTTAATTTCAATTGAATTTTAGTGTTTATTTTTTCTAAAGAACAGGAAAATACAGTTAATGTGCAGGATGGAGTTAGTACTTGAGAAAGTCGAGTAATTTCTGTTGCAAGCGGGTTGATGTATCCTCTTCAATGTTCACATAGGCCAAGAGCTCTGGTAATTTAACTGCAAAGAGGAAAAAGTAAAGATGTACTTGTAGTAAAATTTACATCAACAGGTGAACAGAATAAGTCTGAACAAATTAACATTATGCTAAATTCCTAAAATACAGAATAAAGTCACTTGCACAAGTGCACACCATGTACAAAAAAGTAGTTCCACATTGAACTATATCATTTCAAATTCTTGACAGTGTTCTTTGCTGTGAGATGTTCAAAGGAATGCAGGTGATTTCAAAACCAACTACATCTGTGGCTTCTATCAAGGTGTCAATCACCAGCACATGCACACATGACTTGGTTAAAATGTGAAAATAACATTGGAAAGGCTCGGCCTTCGAAAAACCATCTAACAAATGCTCAGAATGTGAAAAACTGTAACCTAACCATAAGGGTGTCTTTAAACATTTAAGGAAAACCCCATCTGTCAAGGTAATTCGCTTCAGAGGAAAGGTTGTAGAAAATTGGACTTGCAACTGTTACAATGATTAAGAAGGCTATATAAAATTCTCAAGGAAAAAAGAAAAGAAAAGGGAAGGCTATATAAAAGATACTAATGTTTGCCTCCAGAAAACAATGATTGAATTTAATTTCAGACAGAACAAAACAAAACACATTTTCATTAAGACAACACAACTGGTGACCATATCAGCTTTCATTAAAGATTACTGATCAAAAGCAATAGTTTCAACACTTTATCAAACAAAAATATGATGGTCAAACAACTAAAGAATGCAATAATTATAAGTGGCTAAAAAGCACAAGTGCTTATGATAAGCATACCAAAGAGCCTCAGCAAATGTTCAGCACCATATATAGTAGATGGAGATACATCAATTTTGACAGTATCATGATATTGTTGACGCTCTTTTTTGTATAGTAGCATCACAGGCAATGCTTTGTCGAAATAACACCGTATGCCTTTCAAAATTTCTCCAATGGAATCAGTTATCCTGTATCCAAGAAAACATGATCCATGCAACTATTATTGATGTAACCAATGCATGAACCTGGATATTAAGTAACATCAGAAAATGTGAAATAAATGCAGAATCAGCAAAATAATTGATTGATGTCCACTTTGACATCAATGCCCTTTACGGAGGCCCTTATGAGAGCACAGTTGTGACTTGTGGCATACATAATCCATGTTGCATTAGCAAAAATCAACTCTGAAGCTTGAGCATATGTCAGCGTTAATTGGTCTCATATATGCTCATCTCAATCTGAATCCCAAGCAATTCAGGCCTTTTGAAATGTTTCATGTCTTGACCATTTATTGCAACTCTAAATCAATTTTTCCCTCCTAGTGCTCTGGCTTCACCTTTTACTTTTAACATTCTGCTTCAAATTAAAACATTCTACATCCTTCCATTCAGGTAAGTTATTAACATCTTCACCAGTGATATTCCCCAATATCGATGGATGGAAGGTATTATTCATGGATCATACACTTAGATATGTTCATTTAATTTTTTTGCTTTCCTTTAATGTGTGTTTGGTATTGTGGTGCATGGTGCTTTTCAAAAGTGTTTTTTACTTGTAAATGCATCAAAACAAATTTTTTTCAGATTTGTTTTTTCATTTTTGACAACAGCATATCAAAATCATCAGAAAACACTTAAAAAGGTATCAATTTGATGTTTTTTCAAGGCAAATGCACTTTTGAAACACATCCAAACGCAATACCAAACAGGCACAAGAGAATCAATGTAATTTCTGTTGAAGATACACCATAAATTCTCTTTCAAAACATCTGAAAATTGATCTAATCAATTATTGGAACAGAGAATAAGATCACTGTTATGGTGGTCTATGCAATCGAGAATATATACTAAAATAGCTGATAGGAAAGAAAAAAATTCCTAGCACATGCAAATTATAATTGATACATGTAATTTCAGCAGAAGCTAGAACAAAACTTACATGCCATCCTTCTTCGACATATATTCTAGGTACTTTGTCAAAATATCATCCACATTTGGTGACCGGGGAAGTTTAACAAACTGCATTTAAAAAGAGAGGTTCTTTAACAAATCAGAGCACTATATCATTAAAAAGAAGATTGAACTTAAACTCCAATGATGGATAAGCAGAAACGTTTTCTTTTCCTAGTGGGTTTAGATTTTCTATTTTGTACGGACTTTGGTGCCTCTATAAAGCATAGCTAGACATTAGAAAGGAGGCTACAGATTTTCATTGATCAATAAATTGACTTTTTGAATAATAGGTTCTCTTGGTATTTTGAGTGTTTTCATTTGACATCTGCATATGGAAAATTTCACATTCTAGAAAGACATTCAACCAATCAAAAAAATACTGTGGCAGAGTGTTGAACTATCTTCTATCCTGAAATGGGGAAACTATATTACTTTCAATTTGTAAATAGAAAAAATACTTTTGTCACAAATCCCATTACATGTAGCAATTTGTGAGTACCACGAGTACATCAAGGTTAACAAATGGCAATAAGACAGAACAAAGTCATACCACAATACTGAAGAAAGCAAAACAAGGAATAGTGTTCAGAAGAATATCTAGAACATCTAGAGTGAATGGAATCACTACAGGGGTGTAGGTCTCACAGTTTCCTCTTTTACTTGCAGAATTTCACTAGAATCTGATCCTTATACCAAAAATCGAAAATCTTTTGCTAAAAAATATAAAACCTTTTAAGTGTAAAAGGCCAACTATTTTGTGGGAAAATTCCAAGCTCTTAGGATGGGACGATGGTCTTGTGTTGGATGGGTTGGCATTGGCTGTTTTAAGATGTATGCCATTCAGAATCAACAAGGACAAAAAAGTTGATATTAGGATTTTCAACAAAGAACAATCTTACAATTGATTGATATTTGTATAAACCCTGAATCTTTTTTCTGTAAGATCCAATAACTAAGAAAATCACCAAATCTTTTTTTCCTGATTGATATTTGTAAAAAACCAACCCTTTTATCACAAAAAAGTACAACCAGAAAACTGAAGGTGGATAACAGAAAAGTAGCTGCATTGCTGGTTCAGCATTATAGAAGCTGTTTTGATTGTAAACTAGAAAAAAATAGGAATTGTAATCATCAAGATATAGAATTTCAGAGCTAATTCTTTAACAAGTATAATGTATGCACTGTAGTGTTGATAGCCTAATAATTAGGACAGCAAGAGAGGTGATTTAAATTGAATGTAATTCAAGAGTAACAGGATTGCCAGAAAGAATAGGGTCAAGGTAAAAAAGGTGTTCTGTCAAAGGCTTGTTCACAAGATTGTATGTAAAAATTGCCAAAGAAAAGATTATGGTAACACATCCGAAATGGCTGGATAGACTTAAATGTATGCAGGGTTATATTCAATGAAGCAAAAACCATTAAGCTATTTGGTAATAATTGAACTTTATGGCTTCTACACTAACTCAAATAAAATCAATTTGCATAATGAATACAATATAATAGCAATAGGAGAAAATATGTGAATACCTTATCCTGCTGGGTGACAAATTCCCAATCATCAACAAGTTGCTTCTTTAGTGTTGATGGAATTTGGATCTTGACAAGCTTTTCTACAGGCAAATTATCCTTCTAACAATTTGAAACCACAATATTAAGAGGAATCTCAATAAGAATCTAAGAAGAGCAATGAAGTTTCTGAAATAGAGAATCTGATTGTGAGGGTATGCATGTTTTCAGCTTGGTCTTCAATGAAGGAAAAATTATTTACAAAAGCAGTACGGGGGCAAAAAAGATGAGATCAGAGCAACAAGAAGATGTAGCAGGCCAAAACTGTTGTCCAACAAATACTTCAGAAATTAAAAGGTATGCCAAGGCACCATATGAAATAATATGAAACAAACCTCCATTCCTGAATCACTTTTACGCTTCTTCCCTTTTGCCACTGCAAGAAGCAGTGACAATTCATAAGAACAAATTTCTTTGTCTTCACGAGCATATATCATTTAAGAGGCAAATTGAAGATAAACCACTGGTAAAGGAAAAAAAAAAAGCACTAAATATAAATGCAACTTATTTGAATTTGTCAAGATGGCAAGATTGCAATAGAATAAAAGCTGAGCAAATATGCCCCATAACTTTGGCAATCATGAAATTAAGACCCAGTTTTTACTAGCAAAATGTTTATAATGGTGTACTACCTAATGCAAGTCAATATGGCACAAAGATGAAACAAAATGATGCTGAGGAAAAAAAATAAAAAACCTAAGACCAACAGATAGCAATGCCAATGTCAAGCTCCATACAAAGTCCTATGGCACCACAACTTTCTTCGGGAGAAAATAATTAAACTACAAAATTCTTTTCATCCTCTTTTGGAGAACATCTGGCCAATTCGCAGGTACAAGCCTGATAGGACGGCCTCTATATAAAGAAAATAAACAGCAAAATCAAATCTAGGACTAGCAATGTATAGCAGAAAAATCATACCAACTTGTGGTGGGACTTCTACTGGAGAATAATGACAACCAATAGTCACTTACTAAAACAATGAAAACTGTGCTTATGAAGAGGGAAAGAAAAGGAAGGTAAGGGAACGAACCACTGCTTTTAGGATCTTCCTTGTCCATCTTTGAATCTACAAAACAAAAACTAATTTTTACAAAATTGAAATAGTTATGAGCTTAACTATCACTTAGCAGTTTCATAGTCATGACTATAAAAACCTGAACAAACATTCAAGGTACTCATATATTAGCACAAAATGAAAGTAAAGTCCCCAAGTTATATGTCTTGTATAAATAACAGTAAGAGTTATTGAAAAGGGAGAGAACATCAATTGAGTTTTTCCTTTGACCTAAGAACCCATAAGCTGATTCTCTCAGGCAAGAAGGAAGAGAAAAAAAAAGTTTTCTAGATGGCCAACAGTTGCTTTGAGACTTTCACGCACCACAAGCTAAATGAACAGAACTTGTTGAAAATGTCCATTTGGACATTAACACATACAAGATAAATTTGAAAAAACATATGTTTAAATAAAACCGAAGCTTACCAGTAGAGTTTTTTGGCTTCGTCTGAGAAGAACGTCCAGGCTTCAAACTCTTGTCTACACCTTGTTTTTTCTCTAGGGCCTGCTGCTTCAAGACATTATCCGGAGTGTGTTTCATTAGTCGGTCCATGCCTACCCATTCGTCCCAACTGTTGGCAATATGTCCAACCCACAGTAATGATTTCTGTGTCCCTTTTTGAAACAGGGTATATTTATTAACGAAATAAAACTCTTAGGACAAAAAAAAATTCCGAGAAACCTTTCAGTGATAACATAAACCAATTCACAAAAGAGGCTAAGTAGTAAAAAATATGACAATAGGACCAAATGTTAAGATGAAAAAGATGCAACAAGAGGGCTCACCAGCTGAGAAATAGAAGAAACATCAAAGACAAGATTTTGTTTTTATAAGTTGTAGCTTCTCTTTTACCTGTCCAATTGATAATTTTTTATATTATTATTCTAAACTAAAAATATCCTTTGTTTTCGATTCATTCAAGTTATATCTGCTATGTTGATCTAAAAAGATAATTTCCAAATTAAATTAAAAGACAGCAAAACCAGCAAAGATCCTCAAGAATCTGTGTTTCCAACACCTGCTTAGCATGCCTATAGTTACTGGCAAACCGTAACTATTCTATAGCTAGCTAAACTTTATAATAGGACAACAGTTTCCTTCTTCCCTAATGTGAAATTGATTTAAATGTTTCTTTTTAATGTATCTCATACACAATCGATCATTGTCTTTCAAATGGTAACAACTGCCCCACCCCCCTTTTCTCTCCAACCCTTTCCTGTCATGATAAACCTTGTCAATGTAATAAATTACAATAATAAACTAGTAAATGGAAAAGATAAAACAGTATTTGATAAAAAAATTATAGAAAATAATTAAAAACACATAGCGGAAGGAAAATGTCAGACTAGGTACTCTAAAAAAAGTTTATAGTTGTATAGAATTAAGATCATAAAACTCCTAAAAAACTAGCATCAATGAAAGAAAAACATAAAAAACAGAGAAGAAAGAGGCCTTCACTTATGAAATTTTATTGAAAAAACCTAGACTTTTAATCTTGGAAAATTATTGTCATGTGATGAATGCAACGGACATTAAATGTAACAATAATGAAAAGAGTAAAATAGATATCTAGTTATTTACTTTGCTATTGTCAGTTTTGCAATGCGCCATAGTTGTTGCTTCATTTCTTGAAACGTCTTAATATTATCCTAACTTTTAAAGGGAAAAGCAGGGGGGAATCACATCATGAATAAATAAAGCATCCAAGAACTTGAACTTATACTTGATTAGATTTAAGAAAAAAAAGAGGTAGAGAAAATGACCTCACAATGTTGCAGTCTGACCTATTCAGTTCCAAAATCTCAGCCAAAATATATAGCAACAGGAAACGAACAAAATGCATACTCACTTTTTATTCCAACCCTGTAAAACAGCAAAAGGCACATCACTTAACATCATAACAAGGTAATACTGTACCAGTCAACTACTCAGTGGTTCAGTCATTCAAAATTGTATAACCAGAACAAGTCATTCAGAAAGGAATAGCTAGGAGAAGCTTACAAGGTAGTGGACGAAGTATCTCCATTCCTTCTTACGAAGCTCAGCTTTTTGAACCTAAGATTTAAAAGAACATTAAAAAAAAGGTAAAATGCTAGAAATGAAAAACATATAACATGCTGTAAAAAGAAATTAGATAACACAAACATTGCTTCCAAGGAAAAACAAATCTCATCTTCAGCAAAAAATCCAAAATCAAGATAAAATTTTAAAATCCCTTGATTCTTGTGTGTGGTTCCCTGGCAACTCAAAAATACTTGGCATCTTAATTTCATTAAAAAAAAATGAAAAAATAACACTTGTGAACTGAAAGGTCACATCCATAGAAAACAACACTACTCTCCACCGCACTAAAATGCTCCTTATTACAGAAAAATGGAGACTGCAGCAACTATAAATCACAGTGAAATTTACTTAGTTCAGTTGAAATCCCTGAAACCAGTAATTGTTAGTATTCTGCAATAACAAGACAAATTAAACTTGTTACGCTAAAAAAAATCAAAATTCCAGCTTCTATAAACCCTAATTTCAACAATAAGCCGTTAAAAAAACCTTAAATTTCCTCAACTATCACTTTCACCTCCATTCTTTACCACAGATTTCCATTCAAACAAACAAAATCACAATTAAACACCAAAACCACCAAAAACAAAACCTAAAATTAACAAAAAGTCGATTTAAAAAAAATGAAAATAAACATCAGTTACAAAATCATAGGGCACAAATAAAAAAAATAGAAAAGGAAAGATCTTATAGAGAGAGATGCCTTGGCCTCGTAGATGCGGGGTCCGTGGTAGGCGAGGACGCGCTCGCCTTCGGAGAAGAGACTGGAATTAGAAGGTGTTTTGTCGCCGCTTGAAGCCTCGGCGTCGCTGCCGGAATCGTCCTTCGATGAGCTCCCCATTTCTCGCTTTCACTGAAGTCGATAGAGAGCGGGGGGGGCTTAATCTTACTCACTGCTTCTCTGTCTGGTGAGAGTGTTAGACACGACTGGTCCCGGGAGTGTCCTTTTTTTTTTCCAGTTTGAAAATAAGGGGGAGCGTGTTTTTCACCCTTTTCAGTTTTTTTAAGCTTCTCAGTATTATTATTATTTTTTACTTCTTTCCTTTCCTTTTATCTTTCCTTCTTTCTTATTTTTATTTATTTTGTTATTTTATTTCTTTTTTTTCTCTTACAATTTAATGGGTGACCTACATGTTTCCTGAAAATGTTTGAGTTCATATTTCTTTTCAATTTGTTCAATAAAAGTATTTTTGTTGCAAAAAACATTTTTAGGAAAAAGTGAGTTTTCTATATATATAGTATTTGACTGCATTGATTGCTTCATGGTTTATCCCTTCAATTTATATTTACAAATTACAAAATATATTAAAATATTTAGGTAAAATACCACAATAGCTCAATTTTTTTTCCCATTTTCATTCTTTTTTTTTCAATTACAACTTTTTATGCCTAAATTAATTATCAATTTATTAAAATTTATGAAGAAAAGAAAAATTTCAATAAAAAAAGACCAAAGTATAAAACAATAAAAAATTACATGGTCAATCTCAAATTCAATGTACAAAGTTTTGTTTATTTCGTCTACTCTTTTTTTTTTTCCTTACCTTATAGTCCCTTTGGTTTTTGCAATTTTAAATGTTCATATTCTTAACATTTGAGTCTTTAAGATTGAGAGAAAAGAGAAAAAGTTGATGAATAGCCACTTTTTCAAAATTCTCCATGTTCGGTGTTAACGAGTTTCATTTAATAAGGGAAGTTTGACGGCGATTGTTTTTTTCTATAAACATGATTGAAAAAATAGATTGAGTATTGTTTAGATTTTTTAATTCGGTTAATTTTTTTCTTAGCAGTTTTGAGGTAATTTTGGGTTTGGTAAGTGGTTTATGATGTTTTTTATGGTATTTTTGGGTGAGAATATGTTGAAAATATATTTTTAGGTCATCCCTCATAATAGATCACTTGTTGCGTGCTTAAAAGAATAGGAGTGGATGATGCGTCATCCTATGCTAATGCTAAAAAAAAACAAACTTCGATGCCCAAGCATGCCTGATCTTTTTTAATATGCATCATAATCTTGGCCCTTTTCTATATATCTTTTTATTTTTTTAGATTTAGATTTGAATGCACTATATATATAAAAATTAACATGATATTGTAAATATTATTCAATTTTGCCAATGGTTCTCAAATAATATTATGGAATCTTAAGAGAATATTAACAATTTGTTTTTCAATTATTATGTACCTAATATGGAAAAAAAGCTTATGAATATTCAATTAAAATCAAATTTATTTTTTAAAAAACTTTTAATAGGTTTTTTATATGATTTTATTAAATTTATATATTTTTTTGTCTTCAATTACATAAAAAATGCTTAGATATTATTTCAATGTTTTTTTAATTTTCTTTTAATATAATGATGGATTTTTGTTTAGAAAATGATGGTTGCAAATAAAAAATATATTTTAGTTGAAACAATCATCATTAAGGAAATGAAATTTAGATCGGAAAAATATAGTTTTTTTATACCTATTTCAAATGGCTGTAATAAATAAGAAACCTATTTATTTTCATTGTTATTGCCTTTATTAAAAAAACATGCTTTTAATATAAAAATCATGATGTTGTTTTAAAGAAGATTGAGAATTTCTTATGATGATATTATAGATTACGTGTAATGTTTTTTCATTTTTTTTTATTTTCAGCTGAAACTAAGCATGCCATAAAGGTAAAAAAAAAAATTCATTCCTTTTTCTTCTTTATTTATGTGTGTGTGTGTTATTTTGCATTATTTTTTTAGGTCATTATTTATTTTTTCAATTTTGTGTTTTTAATAATTTTATGAATTAATAGTTGTGTTGAATATTAGTTGTTATTGAAAAACATTTTGCATTATTTTAATTATTATTTTGTATTTATTTCATTTAGAATAAATTTTTGTAAATTTAGGATCACAAATATTACCACTTTTAAATAATTATGTTGAATTTTAGTTGTTATTGAAATATTTTTTCATTATTTTATTGAATTTTAGTTATTTGTTTTCCAATTTTGTTGTTCAATTTCAATTAAATGTGTAGTATTAATTTTAATTTTTTTTAATTTAGATTAAATTCTTGTTAATTTAGGATTAAATATATTACCACTTAGAAGATGTGAATTCCTGTAATTTGTTGGAAGAAATTGAATAAAATTAACTAGTTTATGGCATATATATTGTGTGTTTGCATGTTTAAGAATTTTGGGTAGCCTCCCGTATAGGGGAGGTGCTGCCGAAGTTTTTTTTAAAATAGAAATCATTTAATTTTTTTTCATTAATTTATGTAGATACCTAGGGGAAAGTCTATTTATTGTACATCATGAAGACAAGATCACTTCTAGTTCTTCTAGCAGCGATTCTGACAACCACAATTCATTAGGTGCCAACCATGAATAGACACATGAGGCACATGCATCGACGTATGATGTGGGGTTATTAAGTGTGATGCCGCAACGTCGAGGAGGGGTCTTATCACAGTGGGATCTATTTAAGTTTGAATTGCTTTCACAACAACATGCTTAATAATGTTTTTAAAAATAATTTTATTTAATGAATGCAAATTCAAGTTTACAAACATTGAGGCTGCCAAAACAATAACATCGACTTTTAAATCATCAATGAAAATTCTATTGTTTCAATGAAGCCAAGTTTCTAGACATCCAAAATGCAAACGCAAGTCGATGCATGGTTTTTAAGGTTTAAGGTTAGTATTAATTTTAATATTTTTTTATTATGTTAATACGGTTAGTTTATTGAAATTACTAAAATTTGCCTTTTATAATTTTTTACTGTAAGGAAAATTTTGAATGGGAGAGAGCGGATTATAATGGTGTGAGGAGGGTTTGAGAGAATTACGCTGTAACTAGGTAAGATCGAAATCAAGATAATTTTTTTTATTCCAAATATCAAAATTTTATTTTTCATTCACTAACAAATAATTTATTTATAACATATAGATTTTGTGAGTACGAGGCCCAAAAAAAGCAAAAAAAATATGCAAGAGAAAATGAGCTTCCAACCTGGAATGACGTGGTGGTTTGAAAGGATTTCAGACCACCATATATCTCGAAGGCTGTATGGGCGGAGTACATTCAGCACGTAACGTCCATGCAATTCATGCAACGGTCACAGTCCGGTATGGAGAACCGGAACTGGCATTTTCACGGTTTCGTTACCATACACATTAGCGGCTCTGTTTCATTCGTTTCGCATGCGAAGCTGATGGTAATTTTTTTTTATTACTTCTATTTTTTATTTGTTAATTTTTTATAAATATATTTAGCTGACAACATTTTTATCTTGCAGGCTATGGTTCTTAGACGCGAGCCAAGCCTGATGAAGTTTTTTGTTGAAACACATGTGCAGAGTGATGACCGCTAAAAAAAGGTGCAATAGTTCATGGATAACCGAGTTCAGCACTTTGTGGTATGTTGGTTTTCAACCATTAATTTTATTAAGTTATAATTTTCTTCAATTTGATGAATTTATTTTTTCTTTCTAGGATACATATAACAACTGCTTGAAAGAGAGATACAAGGACGATCTTTCGATCCATCCGGATCTCAATCTGAATTTATGGTTAGAGGCCGGATTGTCCGGTAGGCCTGATAGAAATCAGGTGTATGGACTCTTTAACACTATAGTCGAGAACTTGCAGATGACCCATAGTTTTTTCTCTGTTAGATGCTCGCAATCGATCCCTAGCACTCAAACTCTAAATTTTAAGGCAATGTTAGACTAAGGAGTACATGATCGAACGACACATCTCAATGAAAAATATGAACAATTCACTGCAGATTATGAAGAACTCTGTCGAGTGGTAATGGAGATGAGATCACACATGGGTGGTCCATGTAATCCTCCTTATTGGCCCCACGGTCTCGGCGATGACCAGGCTCCTCTTCCTCCTCTAGCGCCACCTCTGTTTTAGATTTATTGTATTTGAACGTACAAATGTTTAAATTTGTAATAAATATTTAATTTTTATATTATTTTAATTTCTTTTTGTATATTTGATTTTAATTTATTTTTAATTATTTTACTACTTATGTTCAATATATATGTTTTACAAAATTATTTTAAAATATTATGGATGGGGTTACCAACGGACCACGTATGTTGGTATATTCCAGAGAGTTGGAAAAGAATTACTGCAAATGTCACTCCTACTGTTAACTCTCCTATTGAATTACAAATGGTATAAATGATATGTTATATTTATCGACGGACAAATAAAAATACCGACAACATTGCATACAATATTTCTGTTGTTTATAGGGCGAACTTCCTGAGGGCAATATCAACATAATGAATATGGTATTTTTTTTGCGTCCTTTGTACTTTTGTAAATCGATCAATAAATTTATTACCAATAGATAAGAAATTATTGACGAGAGTTTTTTCAACAGATAGGTTCCATCCGTGAGCTCGTCGGTAAAATACGTACCGATGAAATGTGACTTTAAATACTGATGGAAATTTCTATCAATAAAAATGTTAAATCTGGTTATGTTATATATAGTTTTGTGATGTTGTGAAATGAATTTTGAATAAGGAAACAAAAAGGGAACTCATAGTGTGGATATGCCTAAGTTCAGCCAAAATAGGTTTGTTCATGGGAGAGAAGATTTGATTGAGTTATTAAACATGAATTATTAAATTTGTGATTGAGTATGTGGGATTAGATAAAAATATAAGGAAAGACATAAAGGAACACCCATAGATTGATCATGGAAGTTTGTGCCATGAAATGTAAAATAAGTTTGGAAGTGGTTTAATAATAATAATAATAATAATAATAATAATATTAATGTGTTTTAAATGTGTAATTAGACAAACTAAAATTGAAAATTGTAGAAAAATTGAAAAGAAATCTCAAGGGATTGAATTGAAGTGTTTCATCGTACGGGTAAGAAAATAAAGAAGTGAGGGTTGTTCATTCCTATGAATTTAGGATTTTTAGGATGTATAAACCCTATGAATTTCTTTAATACTAGTTAAGAACATGAATTGAATGAGAACCGGAATAAGGTTCTTATAATAACTTTTTAAGTTTATGATAGTTTTCACCCTATTAATGTTTGGGAGGCTGTAATAATTGGACAGTAGGTAGAAGCAGCTAGGCATTTGCAAGCTTCGGATAAGTGTTTGAAATCTTAATTTTTTTACTTGAAAATGCATTAAAATAATATATTATTATTTTTTAAAATTTATTTTTGATATTAGCGCATCAAAATGATCTAGAAAGATCAATTTTTTTTAATTTGAAGCAAATAAAAAAATAAAAAATTTTTAAATTTTTTCAAAAGCGTTTTTGAAACATAAAAACAAACAGTATTTTATGAAACTCAGTTAAAAAAATATGTAAAAATTGTTTCACGAAAACTGCGTTTCAAACTTAATTTTTAGTGGGTCCCGCAGTATAAAACATAATTTTTACATTTACCAAACATCCCATTGTATTTTTTGTACCACAAACACAAAAACAATTACAAAACAAACGCATCTTTAAAAGCGCACGCAACTCTCATCAGCACACAACATACCAATAATATATTATTTCATTTTTCAACAACATCCATGCTATTATTTTTACATCCTTTACCGTCAAAAGAATAAGTAAGACATCCATCAGCTAAAAATCTATTTCGAGGACCGTTATTATACTTAGCAATACTAGCTACTTGATATCTATATAAAATAAAATAAAGCGAACAAATTAACGAAGAATGCATACGTTGCTGTTTTATTCAACAAGGTAATAATATTATTTTAAGCAACCAAGTACTAGTGTCCTCCTCCATCGCTAGGACCTGAATTAATCCCTCCATAAATTCCAGAATCCTTGAATTTGTTACCATCACCTGGGCTTGGACCTGACTTCTTGATGGCTCCTAGGGATAACCCATCAAAGAAACCAGTGCCACCAATCCTGTTTCGATCAGACTTCAAGATATTGAATGGCCGGGCTCGAGTTAAAGAGCCTTGCAACAGAAGGAGAAGCACAAAAAAGAAGCCGAGAAGCTTGCGTTCTCTTGCCATATCTACTTAGAATGCTAGTAGTGAAGCTTTTTTGGTCAACAAAAGAGGTGTTTTTCTAAGCCGAACACACCCTTGGAAGCTAGACTGTTATTACCCAGTAAAGCCAGTGGATGTTTTCATGAAGTGGTGAACGATGAAAACTTGAGGCACCTTATTTATAGTGCTCAGCAAACCTACTACAAGTTACATTCAGCGGAAATTTGCGTGTTCATACGAGAGGAAACGTCGAGGGAGGTTCATGCGGTCCATTTAACCTGTAGCAAAGAGAGAGTGGACGGCCACGTTGGTCCAATGAAAGCCTGCCTAAACCTTTCAAAACCCTCAAAATTTTCAAATTCTACCACCAAAACTTTCTTCGAATATTTGTGTTTCAATTCCGGGTCTTCCTTTGCATAGAAATCCATCTTTTACTTAGCTATCCAGCCTGCAAAGTTGGAAGGAATTTTCTTCAAGTGATAAGCATCCCATTAGCTCTCACTTTTGTTTGGGAAACATAACCATCTTATCAGGAATTGTGTTTCGAATTAAATACCATCTAACTCTTGTAGTTAAGAGTGATGTTATTCCCACTATATAGCTTATTAATTTCATTTTATATTTGTTATATTCTTTATTAATAAACAACATAATTTTTAATATAATTACATATAGAGTATCTTATTTACGAAGATTATTGAGATTAATATTACATAAATAAATATTGTAAAGTGAGACTAGAGTGAGAATAACACCCTCCATACTTGATGAGACATTTCTCAAATAATCGGTGCGCGCACACGTTGAGTTCATGAAATTCATGCGCGCCGGTTCAACGTGCAATAATACTCTTAGACCATAGTGAAGCCTCCGAGTCAAACCTAGTTAATTCACGTTTTGACGTTTCATGTGTTTGAATAACTTTTGTTTTTTTTCGCTGGAAAAATTAACCTGATGTTGAACAAAATAATATATAGAATTGTCTTTCTCTCTTGAATCGTCCCTCAAAAATTCTGGATGCATGTAAACGGACTTTGGTATGAGCTAGCTCAAGCCTAGATAATTCATGTTTTGACGTTTCACGTGTTTGAAGAACATTATTTCTCATTGGAAAAATTAACTTGATGTTGAACATGATAATATATAGAATTTCTTGTTAGTGTGTTTGACATTGAATTTCAACTTTTTTTTTTGTTAAGATTTGATTTTTTTCTTGCTTCATGTTATTTTTTTAGTATTTTTGAATCGTTTTAATATGTTGATATAAAAAAATATATTATTTTGATGTATTTCTAGATAAAAATATTTTAAAAATTAATTATTACAACACTATTAAACACACCTTTAATATTCCCTTAAAAATTCTAGAAGCATGTAAAAGGATTTTGGCATGCAGCTCCTAAAATACATGAGGATAGATTAATTTGTTAACTTCCTAGCTATAGCTATAAGGACTTATTTATAAAGCTGTTACACACACACATACTAGTGGTAAGTGTTTGGACCAAGAGATTTGTTCCTTTTATGGTCTCAGGTTCGAATTCTGTGGTTGCTCATATGATAGTCATTGTAGGCTTATATGGTCGTTAATTTCAGGGCCCGTGAAATTAGTTGAGGTACACGTAAACTGACCCGGACACCCATGTTAAACTATATATATATAAGTCACAAATAAAGGTTAATCTAGTCTAATATTCAACCGAGAATATTTCGATAATAATTCAAGATATTAAATTTTGGTTTTGAAAATCGTTTATAATTACATGTTTGATTTGTGGAGGTGTTTGAGATGATCATACTAGAGTGTATTTTTTAAAATAATTATTTTTTTGAAAATAAATTAAAATAATTATTTTATTTTTGATATTATTACATTAAAACTATAAAAAATATCAATTTAATATTTTTATAAATTAAAAATATTTTTTAAAAATACCTAGAAATAAACGTAGAAACCATACCAAAGACATTATTGATGACTGACTAATTACACATGCATCATCTTCTTACCTAACTAGTCATGGGTCTGTGACAAGTTTTCAACGGTTGTTATAAAAATACTTGAAGGGCGACAGTAATTACTAATTAGTCACTCACGTTACGTATCGAGTGAGATTAAGATTATCTTACAAGAACATCAAAGACCCGTATATACATTCAAATGGAAAAAGGACATGTGCAACGGGCTCAGAGGCTGTTTGTCATTTTTGTTGAAATTAATATTTGATTACGTTTTAAAGTGAGATTGATTTAAGAAAATATTAAATTTTTTAATATTTTTTTATAATTCTGATACATTGATGTAAAAAAAACTAGAAAAAATATTATAATATATTTTTAAGCTTAAAAAAAACAATATCTTAATAATTTTGTAATTTTAACTTAGATTGTGTTTGTTTTTTAGTTCAAAAAGTACTTTCAAATTTTTTTAAGTTTTTTTTAAATTAATTTTTTTATATCGTTTTAACATATTAATATTAAAAATAAATTTTAAAAATTAAAAAATATTTTTTTAATATATTTTCTTTTTTAAAAAACCATAATATCAAATACAATCACCTACTTAAAGTATTTTTTAGTTCAAAAAGTACTTTCAAATTTTTTTAAGTTTTTTTTAAATTAATTTTTTTATATCGTTTTAACATATTAATATTAAAAATAAATTTTAAAAATATCAAATATTTTTTTAATATATTTTCTTTTTTAAAAAACCATAATATCAAGACTCTATCTTGACCAGGTTTGTTGCCTATGTGCTGACAATGTCTTTGCCTTTGATTAAATCAAGTTCCTAATTTTTTGTTATTTTTAAGAGCTAGGTTTCTATTTTGGTGATTAGGGAGCATGCATATTGTGATGCAATGTAGAGGTTTTTTTTATGTTGTTTTGCTTTTGCATGTCCTTATTTCTATATATCTGTGTTAGCTGCTTGATTTTTTTGGTTTGTAATTGATTATAGTGTTTACTAAAGAAAATAATTGTTGATTTTTTTAGAGTACTAGATTTTTTAATTGGCTTTTCCAATTCGGCAGATGTAAGATAATATTTTTTTCTTTGTTATGGTTTCCTTAGGTTTCTGATTTCTTTACTATGTGCTTAATTTCAGGGATTTTTTTTATATGATTTAAGACTGAAATTGTATGAGACATTC